>NC_079218.1:17701384-17913884 GCF_029633865.1 Lampris incognitus
CTCTGCTGCTGACTGAATGGAGGTGAAATTAGGTCTGAATGCGAAGACATCGGTAAAGGCAACCCAAAGCGTGCACATCACATATAGTACAAATCGTAAACTAAAATGTAAGTGAGGGTAACAAGTGACTCATACCTTCACGACAGATTTAGCACAGTCTTAACTCTTTTCACCAACTCTTTAATACGGTCAGAAAAATCTCCCAATTTCCCCTGCAGCCCGATGAACTGCGGATAATGGTGAGTCTACTTCACAGAGAGGGCTGACAACACTAAGAAAAAAAGGCCTTAGACCTAGCTAGTACTAGAGTTTGCTACCGTTAGCTCTTGTTAGCCATCAAAACAAACGTTTTAAGTGCAGGCAGACGCCGGTCTAAAGCAATGACGACTCTCGAACGAGTAGGCGGCTATGCTAAACGTCGGCACACGATTGTTTGTTAGCCACCAACCATGTCGAGCGCGTACGGCATCTTGCAAGACACACAGGTACAATAAAGCCATATATTGAGGTTAGCATTCGCTAACCCGATTCGACCCTATTGCTGATGGTGGAAAGCGTCGGTAACAATATAAAACATTTCCCAAAACCACCACTTATGATACCGGTAATGTCACATCCGTGCAGCTTCCTACCTTAGCTAAAACTGTAACTTAACAAGGTTTGCAATGCTATCGCGTCACCATTTAGCCTACGACGAATAGCGCTCCATCACAACATGCTACCACAGCGCTAGGTTTCCAACTCGGGAAGGTAGGCGGGGTGTATGCAAAATATCGAATCCCCAAAGTTGATCGTCCGGAGTCGCGGGAGCGCGCACACGTTCTCGGACCTCGGTTATTACGTCTGCGTTACATTTGCGTCTCGAGTTAGGGAATGAACTAGCAAAATGTGTTGTTTGCGGTTTGATGTTTTTTATTGTTAAATAATCAGCACGAATTTTAAATCAAAGTAGAATACCGAAAGCACAAGCGTTTTTCCGGTTTGCAAATCGCCTGGTTTGTATGTTGTAGAGCCGTGTTGATTATCTAAATATCCATCATTATCCCAACCGTTCATCCTGCTCTCAGGGTCGCGGGGATGCTGGAGCCTATCCCAGCAACCATTGGGCGGCAGGCGGGGAGACAACCTGGACGGGCCGCCAGGCCATCACACAGGGTCAACACATATACACAATATTTAGCACGGCCGATTCACCTGACCTCTACATGTCTTTGGACTGTGGGAGGAAACCGGAACACCCGGACGAAACCCACGCAGACACAGGGAGAACATGCAAACTCAACACAGAGGACGACCCGGGACGACCCCCAAGGTTGGGCTACCCCGGGCCTCGAACCCAGAGCCTCCTTGCTGGGAGGCGACTGCGCCACCGTGCCGCCACTACAACAAAACGGGGGAAGGAGAAAAAAAATCTAAATTTAAAAGGAAAAAAAAGAATAGCTTCTATCCTACATGGGATAGATATTCTTTTAGGGATGCAACATTTGACATTGTGGCGGACACTAGGGGCTATGCCTCTCACCCAGCAGGACTGTGAGCTGGTGGCGTGGTTTACGTTCCCGGGCTTGCCGGTGCAGGGTTGTTCCTGCTGCAGTTGGTTTTTAGAGTTGAGGAATAAACATCAAACTCGCCTTGGTCTCCTGTGTTTTTCCTCATTCCTGCCACATTGGTGACCCCGAATTGAACATGTTTGGAGCAGAAGAGGAGTGTGAATCCACTTCGGCCACGCCGCCCCAACTCTCACAGCCGGCCGTTCTCGCCGCGGCTGTGAAACTCCCAGAGTTCTGGCAGAGCGACCCGGCCTCGTGGTTCCAGCATGTCGAGGCGCTGTTCCACCTGCGTGGAATCTCCGCGGACGACTCCAGATACTATTTGGTCGTCGCTGCGCTGGACCAGCAGTCCACACGCCGGGCCATGCAGCTGTTGCGCGCCCCTCCGTAACACGATAAATACGTCGCCCTCAAACATCTTCTGCTCCAGAGAGGGCAGATATAATCCTTTCCCTATCCGGTTTGGGCGACGGGACGGCTGTGGATCTCATGGACAATATGCTGTCGCTGCTAGGCTCAGACGACGGTGGGTTCCTTTTCCCGCACGTTTTCCTGCGCCAGCTCCCGTCCCCTGTGCGCGCGGCTTTGGCTAACTCCCCGTGTCTGGCCGCTGGTGACTGCCGAGGTTTGGCTGAGGAGGCCGATCGGGTCCTGCTGGCTACCAGACGGTTCTCTGTGCAGAGTGTGGCACCGGAGCCTCTGGAGCTGACGTCGGAGGACGCGGACCCGGCAGTGGTGGCTGGAGTGACTGCCCGGAGACAGCGCGGGAGAGGCCTCTGTTTCTTCCACCAGCGTGCACGTTTGAGGCGGCGGGAAACTCCAGGGCCAGCGCTCAGTAGCAGCTGTGGGCGCTGGCGGGCGTAGTGAGCTGCTCTGCATTAAGGACACGATGTCAGGAAGACGGTTTCTGGTGGACTCCGGCTCGCAAAAGAGCCTACTCCCTCCTGCTAAGACAGACAGGTCGGCCGAAGGCGGCGGCCCACAGTTAAGTGCAGCTAACGGTTCGTCCATTGCGACGTTTGGCACAAGGTTGGTGACTGTTTGCTTCCACGGGCGCCATTTTGAGTGGGGCTATGTAGTGGCCGCCATTACTGTTCCTATTATCGGCGCGGATTTTCTGTGTGCTAATGGTCTGCTGGTTGATGTTGCAAACCGCCGTTTAATTGATGCTGTGTCTTTCGCCACTGTTCCGTGCGAGACAGGGGGAGCCGGGCCGTTAACACACGCTAACTTTTTGGCATTAGGGGATGCTTTTCAGCGTTTGCTGGCGGATTTTCCATCGGTGACTACGCCTGCCTTTTCCACCGCGGTTACGAAACACGGGGTAGAACATTTCATTCCCACTCTGGGACCGCCAGTTTTTGCGCGCGCGCGGCGCCTCGACGCGGTAAAATTGGCTACAGCCAAGGAGGAGTTCGCCATCATGGAGCGTCTGGGTATAGTGAGGCGTTCCAACAGCCCGTGGGCCTCGTCGCTTCACATGGTGCCCAAGGCAGATGGGTCGTGGCGGCCTTGCGGCGATTTTCGCCGCCTGAACAACGTCACCGCCAATGACCGCTATCCCATCCCACACATACAGGACTTTTCCATACGCCTGGCAGGTACCACTATTTTGTCTAAGGTGGACCTGGTGCGCGGCTATCATCAGGTTCCCGTGCGCGCAGAGGACGTGCCCAAGACCGCAGCGATCACCCCATTTGGGCTTTTTGAGTTCATGCGCATGCCTTTTGGCTTGAAGGGGGCAGCGCAAACCTTTCAGAGGCTGATGGACTCGGTGTTGCGTGACCTTGCTTTCGTGTTCGTTTATCTCGACGACATATTAGTGGCCAGTCCGTCAGCTGAAGAGCACCTGGCGCACCTGAAACAGGTTTTCCGTCGTCTGGACGAACACGGCCTGATAGTCAACCCGGCCAAGTGTCCGTTTGGACTGCCGGTGATTGACTTCTTGGGTCACCGCATTTCGCCGCAAGGCGCGGTCCCGTTGCCTTCTAAGGTGCAAGCGGTGGCGGAATTTCCCCGCCCAGTCTCTGTTAAGGCATTGCAGGAATTCTTGGGCATGGTGAATTTCTATAACCGTTTCCTCCCTTGCGCTGCCCACCTCCTTCAGCCACTTTACGAAGCCCTGCGGCTTAAGAAGGCTAACGACCCTGTCGACTTGACTCCCGAACAGGTCCAGGCCTTTGACGGAGCTAAGTGCGCCCTGGCTAACGCTGCCCTCCTCGCTCATCCCACACCCACGGCGTCCATAGCTTTAACAACCGATGCGTCTGACATAGCCGTGGGGGCTGTGGTTGAACAGCGTGTGGCGAATGCGTGGCAGCCGCTCGCATTTTTTAGCCGCAAACTGCGGGATAGCGAGCGCAAGTACAGCGTTTTTGACCGGGAGTTGCTGGCACTGCACCTTGCAACCCGGCATTTCCGCTTCCTGCTCTCGGAGGGTCGCCCATTCACGGCTTATGTGGATCATAAACCGCTGACTTTTGCCATGTCCAAGGTGACTGAGCCGTGGTCTGCTCGTCAACAGCGCCACCTAGCGGCGATCTCCGAGTTCACAACGGACATTCAGTATGTGGCGGGGAAGTCCAACCCAGTTGCTGATTGTCTGTCGCGTGTGCTTGTGTGTCCTGTGCACCTCGGTGTGGATTTCTCCGCTATGGCTGCCGACCAGCCCAGCGACCCGGACGTCCTTGCCCTTAGGTGAACGCGTACCGGTCTCAAGCTAGAGGACGCTGTGATGCAGGAAGGCAGTCCTGCCCTCCCCTGCGACGTCTCCACCGGCCGTCCCCGCCCCGTTGTTCCAGTGGCCTGGCGCCGTCGAGTTTTCGATTCGATTCACTCCCTCTCGCACCCTGGAGTTCGGGCGTCGGTGAAGTTGGTCGGTTCCAAGTTCGTCTGGCCTGGCCTCCGCAAGGACGTCAAGGGGTGGGCAGCTGCATGTGTAGCGTGCCAGCCCGCTAAGGTCCACCGGCACACTAAATCGCCCCTCGAACCGTTTCCGATCCCGGCCAGACGTTTCGACCACGTGCATGTGGACCTGGTGGGCCCTCTACCTTCTTCACAGGGTTTTAACGCACCTGCTCACAATGGTGGATCGGACCACCAGGTGGCCAGAGGCTGTCCCTCTATCCTCCACAACATCCTCGGATGTTACACGCGCTTTTCTTTCCTCCTGGGTCGCCCGTTTCGGCATTCCGTCAGATATCACCTCAGACAGGGGCCCCCAGTTCGTGTCAGAGCTCTGGTCGGCACTTGCGCGATCCTTGGGTGTGCAGGTACACCGCACTACCGCGTATCACCCTCAGGCTAACGGGTTGTGTGAACGTTTTCACCGGTCGCTCAAGGCAGCGCTGCGCGCTGCGCGCTGCGCTCTCGGATGGTAACTGGGTGGATCGTTTACCTTGGGTTATGCTCGGGTTGCGTTCGGCTCCTAAGGAGGACCTCGACGCATCACCCGCTGAGCTGGTGCTCGGTCAGCCGCTCCGCGTCCCTGGGGAATTTTTGCCTGGGAGTTCCGCTCCTCGACCCCGTCCGGCTGTTAAACCTTTTTTGTCCGACAGCACTCGGGTTCCAGGCCCCTTTCACCACTGTTTTCCGCGGTCGTTCGTGCCTGCGGAGCTCATGTCGGCTCGTTTTGTTTTTGTACGGCATGATGCTCACCGCTCACCCCTCCAACCCCCATACGATGGCCCATTTCGGGTTCTTGAGACGGGTCCTAAGGGTTTTGTGCTTAGATATGGGTGGGCGTAGGGAGCGTGTCACGCTTGATAGGCTTAAACCGGCGCACAGGGTGGCAGGCGAAGTTGTGTTTCCGGCCCAGGTTCCCCGTCGGGGTCGTCCTCCTTCCAGGACCCCGGCAGTGTCTTCACGGGTTCAGCGTTCTGCTTCTCAGCCGGCTTTGGACTGTGTTTCACCTACTGTTTCGGCTGAGGGACGGCGCAGCCGTTATGGCAGGCTGCTTAAACCTCCAGTGAGACACTAATTTTCTTTCCAGGAGTCCCTTCTGGGTGTTGGGGGGGGGGGGGGGGGCTGTGTGGCGGACACTAGGGGCTATGCCTCTCACCCAGCAGGACTGTGAGCTGGGGGCGTGGTTTACGTTCCCGGGCTCGCCGGTGCAGGGTGGTTCCTGCTGCTGTTGGTTTTTGGAGTTGAGGAATAAACATCAAACTCGCCTTGGTCTCCTGTGTTTTTCCTCATTCCTGCCACAACATCACATGTGATGCTTAATGTACAAGGCCTGCACTGATGCTCTAATAAATAATGATAACTTTGGGAGTGCTTCTTTAGCCACTGTTTAGACGAATATAATCATTTTCAACCGGTACGAAAGAAATAATTTACGTGACATTTTCATCTGCGGCAATAACTTAAAGTGACGAAAACGCAGCTAAAGGCTAAGGACAGCTTTATGCTCCGTCCAGATCAGTTATCTGCAGGTAGAATAGAAAAAAAATGAAAGGCTTCATTCTTTGTTGATCGTTGCTTTTCAGAATTTCTTCTGGCTTATTCATATATTTCATTTTTTCCTTTGGTAAAACTGATGAAATTGAGATCAATTTTCTGGAATAAGTTGGCAATTTGGTCAAATTCAGTTGAGAGACCCCCTCCCCACCTTTTTTTTCCTCCCCAATTGTATCCGGCCAATTACTCCACTCTTCCGAGCTTTCCCGGTCGCTGCCCCTCTGCCGATGGGGGAAGGCTGCAGACTACCTCATGCCTCCTCCGGTACACGTGGAGTCGCAGTGAGGAGTTTTCGCCAGGGGTACATAGTGCGTGGGAGGGTCACGCTATTCCCCCCAGCTCCCCCTTGCCCCCGAACAGGCGCCCCAACCGACCAGAGGGGGCGCTAGTGCAGCGACCAGTACACATACCCACATTAGGCTTCACACCCGCAGAGACTCGGCCAATTGTGTCTGTAGGCACGCCCGACCAAGCCGGAGGCAACACGGGGATTCGAATTGGGATCCCCATGTTGCTAGGCAACGGAACAGACCGCTACGCTAAGTTGGAGAGATTTCTTGTTAGACCAGTTTTTGTTTTAGGTATACTCAAAGAGAAGATCCGGTAGAACCAGGTAAAAGGAATCATTAAAAAGACGCAGCAGCTGGGTTACTGATATACACTAGGGGTGCTGAAAAGACACAAGAGTTAATTTATATAGTCAAAGTCAAATGTGTTGTCTCTTGTGTTCTCAGCCAATTACTGTAATTCTGTTAAAGCAGAAATCAGGGGCGAGATGTGTCATTCCCACAAGTTTTGTGAAAATCAGATCAGTGGAGACTGAGGTGTTCCACGTGATGGACAAATAAATAAATGCGGCAATGAATATTTAATATAATGTTATTTCTCCCCTGAATTGGTTTGATCCTATCTGAAAAACACCAACATTTTCTGTTGTTGTGGGGAATACATCATCACTCTCGGCTACTCTGAAGAACAACGATCTTTTAGAATTGACTCTCAATTTATGTGTTTCATCTGTCAAATAATTTCCAATTTCAGTCAAATTCAAGTTCGAATTGCTACTAATCATGAACTGATTCAACTTTCTGGGATTTCCCTACCTGGACTATTATGGATTATTACACAAAGTGTAGTGGGAGAGAGTACCACTGAACTTTGTGTCCAGATGAACTGATTCAACTTTCTGGAATATAAATGTAAAGCCCACTGCCAGGGATATTTCCGTTGTATTTAATCCAGACCTCTTTTTTTGTTGCTCAAAATATGCCCCGTGAGAAGACCGAGCAAAGTGGGAAGAGCCTCGATACTGAACTCTGTATGATTCTAAATGATTCCTGCGACGTCTTTATCTGGTCTACCTTCGAAAAGGGGAACTTATCCTTTAAACATCTATCCATCCCTGCCCTCTTTAATTTCCATGTATGAATGTAGCGCTTTGTTTGCATTCACAGAATAAAGGTGTAGGATAGAGAATGCCTATAACCAGATAATTCTGCCTTGTTGTGATTCTGTAGTGTTTCTAAAGAACATATATGTGCATTTTTTAATGACATAAATGTTCACCCTTATCTGAACCTGGGAGTGTATCAACCCAGGCTCAACCACAACCACATTTCCCTTCCTCTAACCGGGGTCGGTATTTTTACCCCAACATTGCAGATCAGCACATTCACAAATGTGCTTACATGCCCTTGGCCCTTAGCTTAACCAGTTTGTAATCATCCTTACCTTGTATGATGTATTTGTCTGTGGCAACCCAGCAAGTGGTTTTGCTGGAGCTAACTGTACCCTAGGAATATTGGATGGAGGAGGATTAAGAAAGGAAGAGAAGCAGGTATGCAGATCTCGTAGCTGAGTGCCGGAAGAATGGAGAGCCCCTGCAGCCCATTTCAACTGGCCCACTGTGAGCCAGTTGAAGTGGGCTGCAGGGGCTTTGCAGACCAGTGTCTGCACCATGTCCTGGGACTCTTAGGGATTTATGGACTGCAAAGAAGAACAGCCATTAGAAGCATCTTGCAAGCTTCTGAAAAAGGCTTCCCATTGGCTCTACGTGAAGAGGGGTGATGCATGGCATAATGTGCTACCTGGACACAAGTCGGGGCTTGACCACCCCTGGCTGGGTCCTCGGGTGAGGATGTCTGATGTTAAGACTTGAAACACCTTGATGACCCCGGCTTCATTACTGACAAATGTGTCCCAGGTTGCCTCACATGGTGTATCAAAGAACATTATACTGTGTATATTTTCATGTATTTTTTAAAATATAGAATGATTAGTATTTTTAAAAATCGTAACACTCCCAATCTAGGTTTCTGCAATTTCATATTGACTGTACAAAATGGTTTCAGTGGTCACAATCAAACTGTTTTCGTGACTAAAGTTAAATGAAACTTAGACATGCAGGGTGGAATCGCATACAATTAGTCAAAATGTCACTGCAAAGCTGGATGGTGTTGGTCCTGGATGTAGGGAGATTCATCTGGGCAACAAGGAATACCTTGTGTCTAATTAACCTTTCTGCCTGTGTCTTTCATCAGGCAGAGATAGTAAGAAGCCCAGAGGTGCTAATAAACCGATATGCTGGATGGTGTGTACGGTTGGTTTGCTAATACTCTGAACTTTAACTTAAGGCTTTTGAAAAGTCAATGACTAAGACTGGGTTGCTCTTATACCTGAGGGTATTTCATGACTGTGGCCTAAATAAACAGGATTTTCCCATTTAAGCCTTGCTTCAATAGGGGCCAACTTCTAGCTTGGATTAGTTCAGTTACATGAGGTGGTTTGCCACCTTCAGCTTTTTCAGTGCATTACTTAAATGCTAAGTATATATTCCACATTCATCATTTGTCCAGTGGAACTAAAGGAACTGCCCTTCAGGGCCAAACTAAATCTAAAAATATGTTTTGACAGATGAGTAGATGCCTTTCGCCTCTTCCGCAGGAGCTTATGATTATAAAATATTGAAGCTATCAAGAAGAAGGCCACAACTGCTGTTACGGATGTGTGTTTTATGGGGGGACAGCTCCAAAGCCATTTACTCCAGCAGAAGAGCTGGCCCTCGAGTTCAGCTGGGGACAACTAAATGATGGATTCCTGGGGGGATGTCCCCTGAGCTGGCTAGTCCCTGCATCCGCAGTGGGTAGGGATATACGTTATATATTATATAGAGAGAGAGAGAGAGAGAGAGAGAGAGAGAGAGAGAGAGAGAGAGAGAGAGAGAGAGAGAGAGAGAGAGAGAGAGAGAGAGAGAGAGAGAGAGAGAGAGAGAGACTGGTACCTTTCAGACGTGTGCGTGTTGAGTATTACTTATGTATTCTTATTATGTATGCTTAGGTATTCAAGATGCTACATCTACAGCCCCAAAGGCCTTCACGTTATCATTGCAGCTGCTGTCAAATTGTCTTATCAATCAAGTTTATTGTAAAAACTTGCCACCACTTTTCTTTGAATGCACTTTATCAGCGTGAGTCTGAATAAAGGAAGACACTGGTGCAGATTAGATGACGCCTGCTGCTTTCACTGTGGTGTCAGTTAAGATGGCTCAGTATGAACAAACATTTAAGAAATGCCATAGCCAATTATCTGTGGTTCTGAACTTGTCCTAGTATATCCTTTTTTATTTAATAGGAAGAAAAGTCGGGCCCACCCTAAGCCGCCTCATCCAGGCCTGTGAAAAGGTGAAGGGACAGGCATGGTGAGCAATGGTTAAACCTGCAATGCAATATGGTATTGTAGTACTCAGGATTTGAACTAATGCTCCCGTTAACAAAATATACTGAAGGATATGAGAAGCATTTATGGGAGACTTGCAATTTCAAAGAAGCAACTAGATTAGCCACTCGCATGTTGACCCCATGTAAACACAATCACATCCAGTGTTTCAAATACTATTGACAAAAAAAAGAATAAAAAATTGCAATCATCCTTCGAATTACAGATTTAAAGCTGCAACTGATAAAATGATGGACATCACAATGGGGTTGAGTCTAACCTACCTTAGAATATGACAGAAAAATTCTCTACCTTTTCCCTTTGGAGGCACGCCACCTGATTGCCTTAAGGAACAAACCGCCCATGGCAAATTAGATTCACTCACCACAGACACCAGATCCTTAGCAAATTTGTGTAGTATGAAACTTCTATAATTTGGGAACTTATAAGTACTATATATGACAGTAAATCCACATCCAATATATCCTTAGTAGGTAATATCAAATTGCGCAACCATGAGTGAAACCGAAATCTTACTTGTGTGTGTGTCGGCCCTGTGATGATCTGGCGGCCTGTGCACGGTGTCTCCCCGCCTGCCGCCCAGTGATTGCTGCGATAGGCTCCAGCATCCCTGTGACCTTGAGAGCAGGATAAGCGGTTTGGATAATGGATGGATAGATGGATCTTCTTTACTAATGAAGCAGGTTGACACATCTTTAAAACATTATCCCGGTCAGGTTTGGCTCAACACATAAAACAACACAGCTGACATTTATCCCACCTTGCTTAGTTTGGAAGTTACCCAGACTAACTGAATTAAGCCTTGGTTTATGCTTCCAAAGCCTGGTGCTTGAGTATGTTGACATGCTGGTTTTCAATTCTGTCAGGCAGTTCAAAACCTGTTGTGTCAGGTATTCAACAGTCAGTTCATTGGGTTTTTAGCTAGGGCATCCGGGTAGCATAGCGGTCTATTCCGTTGCCTACCAACATGGGGATCACCGGTTCAAATCCCCGTGTTACCTCTGGCTTGGTTGGGCATCCCTACAGACACAACTGGCCATGTCTGCGCATGGGAAGCCGGATGTGGATGTGTGTCCTGGTCGCTGCACTAGCACCTCCTCTGGTCAGTCAGGGTGCCTGTTCAGGGGGAAAGGAGAACTGGGGGGAATAACGTGACCTTCCCATGCAGTACGTCCCCCTGGCAAAACTCTTCACTGTCAGGTGAAAAGAACCAGCTGGCGAATCCACATGTATCGGAGTCTGCAGCCCTCCCCGGCTCAGCAGAGGGGGTGTAGCAACGACCGGGACGGCTCAGAAGAGTGGGGTATTGGCTGGGTAGAATTGGTGAGAAAAACGGGGGGATGGGTTTTTAGACCTGGAACAAGTGAGCACCTGGCAGATTTTTTTTGGGGAGGTGGGGGCAGCAGTGTTGGGAGTATTCCAGCATTGGGAAGCATAAACCAAGGCTTAATTCAGAGAGGCCAGTTTTCTTCCAAAGTGAAAAGGCTGAGGAAAATGGACCCCTGTACTGACTGCATGCCTTTTTTTTCATGTTTGAATTTTACAAATCAGAGGTCCCAGAAAGTTGAACCGATTCATCTGGACACAACATTTAGTGGGAGAAACGTTTCATCACTCATCTAAGTGACTTCTTCAGTCTCAGCTGACTGCTGTTATACCCCAAACCTTATAAACAGCACAGTTGCATAACGACAGAAACCAACGATCGATTTCCTATGCAAATTGCCGTGACCACTGACGAGAGTTACAATGCCTATGTGCACTATTCACAGAATGTTTGGGAATGGTTGCAATCACAGCATTGTAAGATGGTGACAGATGTACTCTTAGGCCCCCTCGGTTCAGGGATGGTTGTTCCCTCTTCACATAGATGATCTCTTTGACTCCCTGTTCAAACCAGCGTCTCTCCCTGTCAAGGATGTGCACATCCTCATCCTTGAAAGCGGGGCCACTGGCCTGTAGATGGGTGTAGATTGCGGAGTCCTGGCCTGACGATGTAGCTCTTCTGTGTTGTGCCATCCTCTTCACCAGCATCTGTTTGGTTTCCCCAATGCACAAGTCACGGCAATCCTCCTAGTATTTCAGAATTAGAATCAGAATCAAAATCAGAATCATATATTTATTGGCCATATAGGTTTGCACATACATGGAATTTGACTCCGGCTTCATGGCTCCGTCGGTATAGTTAACATAGAGTAACAGCACTACAACACAACAATCTTCAGATATATACACAAGGATTGACTTATACAGGCAAAATACAAGGTGATAAAGTGCAATGGTGCAGAGAATATATCAGAGATGCTGAAATAGATGTAGGTTACTTACATACATGCCTGAGGTAGATGGACATGACAGAGCGTACCAGTACACGTACAATGTACAGTACAGTATATACAAAATGGTTGGATTTATTTGACAACGTTAAGCGTTCATTTGAATGACAGCCCGCGGAATGAAACTGTTTTTTTATCTGGTTGTTTTGGGGTACAGTGCTCTGTAACGCCTTTCAGAGGGGAGGAGTTGGAACAGGTTGAGACCAGGGTGTGATGTGTCTGCAGTGATGTCGTTGCCCGTTTCCTGACTCTGGAGGTGTGTAAGTCCTGAATGGGGGTCAGGTTGGCACCAATGATTTTCTCTGCAGACTTAACTGTCCCTTGTAGTCTGTCCCTGTCCTGTTTGGTGGCCGATCCAAACCAGACAGTGATGGATGTGCAGAGGACAGACTGGATTATTACAGTGTAGAACTGAATCAACAGTTCCTGAAGCAGGTTGAATTTCTTGAGCTGGTAGAGAAAGTACATCCTCTGCTGGGCCTTTTTGATGATTGTGTCTATGTTGGATGCCCACCTTAGGTCCTGGGAGATTGTGGAGCCCGGTAATCTGTAGGTTTTCACCGTTGAGTGAAAAGTTGAGTATGGTGAGGGGGGGCAGTGTTGGGCAACCCACCTGAAGTCAACTGTTTTGAGTGTGTCCAGCTCCAGGTTGTTGTGGCTGCACCAGAGGGCCAGCTGATCAACCTCCTGTCTATATGCAGACTCGTCTGCATATACTTAACAGCGCACACTATATTGTTCTGTTTGTGCCGGGGGGATCGGTCTACACCCATCTACAGGCCAGTAGCCACTCTTTCAAGGATGAGGATGTGCACATCCTTGATAGGGAGGAACGCTGGTTTGAACGGGGTGTCAAAGAGGCCATCTAAGTGAAGAAGGAACGATAATCCCTGAACCGATGGGTGTGTGTGTGTGTGTGTGTGGGGGGGGGGGGCTAAGAGTACATCTGTCGCCATCTTACAATGTTGTGATTGCAACCATTCCCAAATACTCTGTAAATAGTGTACATGGCCATTGTAACTCTCGTCAATGGTCATGACAATTTGCATATGAAACCGATCACTGGTTTCTGTCATTACGCAACTGTGCTGTTTATATGGTTTGGGGGATAACAGCAGTCAGCTGAGACTGAAGAGGTGACTGATGAGTGATGAAACGTTTCTCCCACTAAACGTTGTGTCCAGATGAACTGATTCAACTTTATGGAATTTCCTTACCTGGATTATTGAGCGTGCATAAAGACATGTAAATCAGAGGGCTGTCATCACTGTCCTTCCTCCATAAGTGCTTGAACCTTGTCATGATCAATTTGATCAAATGACTTTTCATAGTGATAATGGGTTTTTGTAAGTCAACTATTCTGACTCATAACGATTACATTTTGACCAGTGAAGATTTAAATGTCATAATTTATCCCTTACTTGTGAAGTGTCGCTCAGATTGGCCTCTAAAGCCATGTGCACCCTCACCCTACCCCAGACTTCCCCATATCCTATACCCCCCCCCCCATGGTCATCATAGTCATCCATCTTTATGATGGAGGAAATTGCATTGAGATGCATTGGTGTGAGAAGATGGTGGCGCAAATTCACGTTTGCAGCGGCCTCACCCAGTACCGGTGTGGGAAGATGGCTGCACGAATCCGCATTTGCAGTGGCCTCAGTCCATGCAGTGTGTCCATGCAGTGTCCATGCAGTCCATGCAAGTTTGTCTTCATTTGATGACTGGGAGAGTTGGCGCTGGATAGGCTGAGGGAGCTTGGTCTGCTGCATCCTGTGGGCCCACGGACCACGGCCCTGACCGGAGCTGCACCCGAAGAGGAAACACCGAGGGCAATCTGACAGGATGTGGAAGCGGGGCAGGCTAAGTTAACTGCTAGCCCATGCGACAGTTCGGACAGTGATCCTGGCTGGCATTCATTCTCCTGGGCAGTAGTTTGTTTTTTGTTTTTTTTACTTGCACTTGAATGTCAGCTCTTCTCCAGGAAACTAATGGTACACCATCTGCCTAAAGTCTCAGAAATCCTTTAAGTGAATCTGACTTATTTCCTCAGTCTGGGTGAGGAAGTGTTTTCTCAGTTTTCCATCCATCGATTATCCGAACCGCTTATCCTGCTCTCAGGGATGCTGGAGCCTATCCCAGCAGTCATTGGGCGGCAGGTGGGGAGACACCCTGGACAGGCCGCCAGGCCATCTCACACACACACACACACACACACACACACACACACACACACACACACACACACACACACACACACACACACACACACACACATTCATACCTAGGGGCAAATTAGTACGGCCGATTCACCTGACCTACATGTCTTTGGACTGTGGGAGGAAACCGGAGCCCCCGGAGGAAACCCTCGCAGACACAGGGAGAACATGCAAACGCAACACAAGGGACGACCCGGGATGACCCCAAAGTTGGACTACAAAACCTTCTTGCTGTGAGGTGACCGCGCTAACCACTATGCCACAATGCTGCCCTTTTTCTCGATTTTAAACACCAAAACCGAGGATTATCACTATCGGATCTTGTAGATTTCCTATATCTAGTTCTTATATCTTTTATGTTGTAACGTGCATGGATAACAAGACACGCTGGCCGCTGACTCGGGAGTCTGACCCTTTAGTCGAGCGGTTAGCGATGCCTCCTGCGGTGCGGGCGATACGGGTTCGCTTCCCGGCCTCGGCAGTTCATGTGGTTGCGTTGTCCCCCCGAATTCGCTATAATTTATTCCAATAAAAATGTTCAGGGTAGAATGCACATTAGCTTCCATTTTCAAGCTCCCTTCAGATGTTCTTTGCTGTGATCACTCTGCATAGTTTGCTGAGGAGAATGAGCCAAGTTTATTTGGGGCATGGCGTCAAGGGTGTGTGTGTATGTGTGTGTGTGTGTGTGTGTGTGTGGGGGGGGGGGGTAAGTAAAGTCAGTCATTTACATCAATGCCATTCAGCAATCCCATATTTGCTAGTCAGAGGCCTATTATGCTTCAGGACAGCCAAACTATTTCCATCCAAGCATTGGCTGGTTTTCCGACCTCTCTGCTCGTCTCAGGTATTCGGTTTGGGGCAATGGGGTCTGGTATGGTGATTTAATGGCACTCACAATTACATTATCATTAATGCCTCCAAAATGCAGTAGCAGCAGCAATATACTATTAGTACCTAGATTAGTAATCAGAGTACAAATGTGTGTATCATCATTACAATACTGCACAAATGAAGAACCCTGAGGCAAAATTTGCTTAATTTCCTTAGGATCTCATATCCACGTGGAAAGCAACGTATCACCCCCATGCTTGAATTACAGTTTTTCTGGTAAGAGGTAGTAAATAGGTAAGAGAACAGGGGGGTCTTATCCAAAATGGCCACCGTACACTGCCCATCACTACCTCCGAGAAGCCCATCCCCTAACGTCCTGCATGGGGATGTGCCCTGTATGCGCATGGGCGGAGAAACTGCCGCGGCTGTTATTATTCTAAGTGTAATTTTCTTTTTACAAAAATGGCGTCTAGTCAGGGAGGTGTGGGAGCCGTTACCGCTCTGCAAAGCCACCACTATTCAGACGGACCCCACTGGAGCCCGGGGATTAGCCAGTATCAGCACCAGCACCACACGGCCCGCAGCCTTGACCGGGCCCTGGAGGATGCCGTGTGCTCGGGGATCCTCAACCTCAGCGGGAGGAAGCTGAGAGAGTACCCGGGAATGAGCTATGATCTGACCGATACGACACAAGCAGGTGGGCAGATTCAGCCTATAATGAACGAGAGCGGCTGGCATAGTTTACCTCACCATGTGTCACTGGAGAGGGAAAAAAAGGTTATAAAACCGACGCATGAATGGTGCGAGATGCAATGCCCGGAAGGCTGCCAGTCTCGTCTTTTGAATTCGTTTGCGAGTTTTTGTGTGTGTGTCTTATTTTGCCCGGTAGTCCTTCAGCAAACGTGACAATACTTTGGGAGAATACGATCCAGTGCATTAACGGAACCAATGATCCGCTCCGGCGGAACACTGCACGTATCCTCAACGTGCACACCATATTTTTTTTGGTTTTTTTTGGGGGGGGGGTTATATATCGACCTCACACCAGTTTGCCAGACATTGAGATATAGGTTACTGTAGGTGGTTGTTTTGGTCGACGGCGATATCTTTTCAATAGCTCCCCCCGAGACGCGTGAATGAGGCGGCAGGCGCACCCAAGTCTAAGCACCGCGATGCGGAGGAGCGGTTGCACATTAACCTCCTCAATTGATTTGGCAGCGGCGGACTCGGAGCAGAATGAGAATGAACCGGGTGACGAGTTATACATTTACCCATTGCTAAATAGGATTGTTGTTTGTGTGTGTGTGTGTGTGTGTGTGTGTGTGTGGGGGGGGGCGAGCACGCGGGGTTTTTTTTATCTCTGGCACATCAAGACAAAAGATGTGGGGTAGTTGCAGCTTGAGCCTCCGCCTGCAATAGTGCACCGGGCACGCGTACCAGCTACACCACCTTTATAACATGCCAGGGACGTGACAGAAATCTCCCCACACGCGTCTGCCGCATTTCTGCCGGATGGACCTGTCCCATGGTGATTTAGTTTACGTTTTAAAGAGGCAACTAGGCCAATAATCATTTTGGTCTTCACGGTGCTTTAAATAGCAACTTCATTCATTTTAACCGAGTGAGCTGAAAGCCCACCACACTCACACGCACCCAACCCACCCACTCCCTCCCTCCCGGCCGTGGCTGTAAATCCAACCATCATCTGATTAAGTTATCAGTCTGCCACATAAGAATGCAATATATATGATGCTTTTAGACACTTAATAGTCGAGCTTCGAGCTATAAAATGGTGGCTAGTTTTGCTCTGAAGTGTCTACGTTCGTGGTGTAAGATGGATAAGGTGTCGTTCTTACAGCACGTGCAACCCATGGCAGGAGACATTGGTTTGAGAGCCTTCATTTTAAAGGAATTTAGATGCTCTGCTCACCATGGTCATGTTTGTGGCCCTTCACACCCGGATGTTTGTCAGTGTACACAGCACATCAAGATTAGCAAATTAAAAGTCAGTTCTCTTCGTTTGCATTTACCTTATCGTTACATTTGTTAGTTGCATTATCTTCATTTGCAGTGTCTGCTTGAAGAGATAGGCCTAACTTTCATACATGACAGTATGTTCCAGATGGTTAGCATCTGAACAATAAGTTTACTTAATAGTGTGTGCATATATATATATATATATGTGTGTGTGTGTGTGTGTATATGTATATGTGTATATATATATATACATAGAGAGAGAGAGAGAGAGAGAGAGAGAGAGAGAGAGAGAGAGAGAGAGAGAGAGAGAGAGAGAGAGAGAGAGAGAGAGAGAGAGAGAGAGAGAGAGAGATACATACATACATACATACACACACACACACACACTTCAGTTACAGGTTCTCGACTCTTGTCCATGAATGTTTTGGTCCAGTAGCCCGTTACTCATCAGGTTGTCCTGGTTCCTCAACACCTGACATGGACCTTGTTACTCCGGGTGATGTCCGAGCCGGTATGACTCTATTTGTGTTACTCTCACTCATGTCTTGAGGTAGTTGGCTTGTTAGCATTAGGAGTCTAGGCCACGGACTCTTACTGGCGACTTGTCCCAACCTCCTGCTGGAAAGCTATAGCGTTCTTACCTACTGAGTTATCTAGCTGCACCAGACATCATGGTGGCTAATGAGGAACAGAAGACAGCAGTAGTGGTCGAGTTGATGTAGCAATCCCGAATGACCTCAACATCAGGAAGAAAGTATGAGGAGCTAGAAAAATATCAAGGGCTGAGGGAAGAACTAGATTGGATGTGGAAGGTGAAATCCACTGTAGTCCCAGTGGTAATAGGTGCACTAGGGGCTGTGACCCCCAAACTGGGAGAGTGGCTCCAGCAAATTCCAGGAGCAACATCTGAGGTCTCTGTCCAGAAGAGTGCCGTCCTAGGAACAGCTAAGATACTGTGCAGAACCCTCAAACTCCCAGGCCTCTGATAGAGGACCCGAGCTTGAGGAAGACATACACCACCTGAAACCCGAAAAGGGTGAGAGGGAGATTTTAATACGTGTGTATATATTATATATATCAGCGAGCAACCAATCTGAGTGTAGCAAATGCTTGTGGTCTGGTTTCTTGCATTGAAGTAATGAAATGATATGCCTGGTTCTACTAGTTGCTAATTTTTGTTGGGACTTACTTTCAAGCCAGTAATTTTTCCAATAATCTTAAGAAAATACATATTCTTGTTATTGCTCAGTCTATTAGCTGCTTATAAGAGGAGGTGCCCATATTCAGTTTGCACTATATTCTCAATGGGCATTTTAAACAATCCATGGGTATAGAATAGAATGAGAAATAGATTTCATTTCACAATTTTTTTTTTATTCCAGTGTTGATGTACTGTACATACTGTACATACTGACCATGAGTTTTGTTCTATGTTAAACTGATGAATCACTTGGACTTTATACAGAGTGTTGATTGTCATTGTTGGGGGATGGAAAGAGCATCAACCACCCATATATATATATATATATATATATATATATATATATATATATATATATATATATATATATATATATATATATATATATATATATATATCTTTCCGCTCTCTCTCTCTCTCTAACTTTGTCTCACTTACACATACGCACTTCCTGATTTTGAAGGAACTGAGAGGCAGGCAGTACACTGTGTAGGACATGAGTTGTATTTTCAGGTTGTTGGGGGATGTATGCCTGGGGTTTTGTTTCTGTTTTTGCTTTAGGTGGCCTGTCTGGTTTCTGTAATGACCACAACAACAAATTAGCTGGAGCAGGATCAGATTGCAGATGGCTCTTGGCCTGGCTGTGACAGTAGAGCAGGTGGATCAAATTGATGGCATCTAGGATCTCCGTCATTTGCCCTTCATGGTCGATACCATAGTAGCAAAAAGCATTTCCCATGGTCCCCATACGGGCCAATGGCCTCGTGTTTGTGGAAGCTTTGCACTGTGAAGTGGATAATGGTGTCAAACCAAGAAACTGCCATTTATGTATATGGCGCTGGTTTATTGTAACTTTGAAGCCACTTGTGAAACTCAAAAATATCTTCAGGAATACACACACACACACACACACACACACACACACACACACACACACACATATATATATACACACACACACTGTGGGCTTATGTTTTACATTGGGCCTTTGTGCTTTTCCCAGATGCAAAAAAGAGGTATGTAGTTAGACAGACTGACAAATGAATCAGTATGTGACTTCTCTAATTACTTGTTTATGGAGAGGATTTAGGGAAATACTAGTATTGTCACCTTTACAGCACTTCACCAAAACAGAACTGAAAAAAGATAGAAAACTTGACAGTGCGATAATAAAACAAGCATAATAGAAATAAACCATCATTAAAATAAGAAAAAAAGATGCTCAAAATAGAATAAGGTGAAGAGCATAGTACATAAAACTAAGCTACTGGTGGGTTATTTTACAATGACCCCGATTGCAAAAGTTCCTCCTCCTCTGATACTGAGCCTTGACCACAGTTTTCAAAAAGGTTCTGTCCTCACCATGAATTTGGGGAAATTTACATGAGATTAAGAATACGATCGGTGCATATGCAAAAAGCCACCAGAACATTTTGTCTGTCTCCTATACACTGTTCATTGAGAAGCCCTAGGTCTAACACTGTGGTGAGGACTTCCTGATTTAACGCTTAACTCTCCAGTTGCTTGCTTTAGATGAGAGAAGAGCTGTATTGGACTGTCAAAAGGATTTAAATGGATATCTAATCCACTCCCAATTAAGCAATCCCTCAAATCTTCTGGAATGTTTTAATGTTTTGAGGCAATCCCTCAAATCTTAATCCATGAAACCCATGTTGCATTGAAGACTGTGACACCGAAATAATATATTCAAGGTGCATTGTCAAAGTGGCAGCCACGACAGGAAGTTAGTTTGAACTATTTTTGGACTGTTGGGGTGAGTGTGCAAACTTACACAATAAGGAAGCAGTTAGGATGTGAGTGTGTCATATAAACTAGGCTCTATCCAACCCAAAAATGTCCATGTTTCATAGAATTATGGCATATCCAGGAGAGAAAAAAAATACTGATATCTACCTGGAAGTAGGTAGTCAGAAGAGACTTGAGCGTGGTAAGTTGAATAAGATCTGGAAGCATACCCTTCTGCATTATTCTCGAGTCTGTGTAACAAGGTTCTTATTTACACTTACCAGTATTTCATATCTCCAGTTAGATGTCTTAAATCACAACTTTATCACAGGGAACTCCAACTCTCATTCTCACATAAGAGACATAACTCCACATTAGTACTGTCCTCTGCAAACCACAATCACAACAGACAGAAGACAGCCTTACAGAGCTAGAGAGAGTCTGCTCAAATGGAACATTTTCATAGATCCTACATCATCTCATCATCACTTGCTAACATGAACCAGAAAAAAAGTCCCTGAAGGTTGATGATGATGATGATGATGAAGAATGAGGAAAACTGTGGACCTGCCCTGGTGAACAACCGTTTCTTCCTCTTTACCTCACAGTTTAGTGTTGTGTTTGAAGGTTTTGACAGGTTTTCCGCGTGGAACTCGCACTCAGAGAAAAGCGATGGTTTTAATAGTTACCTGTAAAGGTTTTGGCTCGGTTCTCAGTTCTACGCGTTGTGATTCTTGTATTGGAAAATCTGGGACACTAACACATGCTTTGATGTCAAGAATATGTTTAAATGTAGTGACAAACGCAGCACCTAGAGGATCTTCCATCCATCCTTTATCCAAACCGCTTATCCTGCTCTCAGGGTTGTGGGGATGCTGGAGCCTATCCCAGCAGTCATTGGGCGGCAGATGGGGAGACACCCGGGACAGCCGCCAGGCCATCACACAGGGCCGACATACACACACAACCACACACATTCATACCTAGGGGCAATTTAGTACAGCCAATTCACCTGACCTACATGTCTTTGGACTGTGGGAGGAAACCGGAGCACCCAGAGGAAACCCACGCAGACATGCAAACTCCACACAGAGGACGACCCGGGATGACCCCTAAGGTTGGACTACCCCGGGGCTCAAACCCAGAACCTTCTTGCTGTGAGGCGACCGTGCTAACCATTGCACCACCATGCTGCCCCACCGAGAGGATCTTATTTTTTACAATTTACAATTGGAAACTGAGGAAAAAAGACCAAAGATGTATTCCCGGAGAAAATGACTTTTGTGGTATCTGCCCTTGCAGGTAATGTCCAGTAATTTTCTTTACGGTCAGCATAGAAGAGCTTTGGAATACTGTCAGCATCTTTATCTAGAAGTGTAAAGTTAGAGAGACCGCTTTCTTGCAGCAGAACATATGGAGCAATTGCCCAGCCATTGCAGGGTATAAGGGGCTTATATCATTCAGGCAAATGACCAGAGAAAAGTCCCAACCCATGCTAACAACGAAGAAAAGGGGGTCTGCTCACACAAGGGTGTGTTTGTTTGCAGTAAAACACTGGCAGTTTGTCTTCGGTCAGTTTGTTTTCCCATGGGAAAGTGTGAGCGCGCTGTACTAATGCCCTGACCTTGGGAGGGGAGGTTGAGGTTGAGGGAGCACAGCATCACCCTGGCCAGATGTTCGAGGCAGTATCCCACATGCTGTTGCCTGCTGTGACCCTGCCCCCGGGGTTTCACACACACCCAACTTGAGAGAACCAGGTTACGTTCACCTCAAAACAACACGCACAGTAGTCACATCTCAGTTACAGTCTTGTTCAGAATAAGCTGTTTACTTGTAACCCTGGGATGGACTGGCAACGTGTCCAAAGTGTCTCCCTGTCTGATGTCCAACGCTTTGTGACTCTTGATTTGACAGAGTGGGTATAGAGAATGAATGAATGAATGAATGAATAAATGAATGAATATTTATATGTATCTGTGGGTCTCTATTGTAAATATTCCCAAATACAATATTCTAAACATCGACACAACTAGTCTTATGCTTGCTGCAAAATGCAGCACTAAATTGGGATATATACTTTTATAGTGCAACTTACACTGACATATCGATGTATATTAATATTAGTTTTGTTTGCATAAATGTTTTGCCCATAAGGTTTTTCTTCCTGTATTGAGTGACTCTTGTATGACGCAGTCTTTCAATCTTTTGCATAGTTGGCTAATGAGCTACGTTCCTGTTGGTCTGTCTTGTATTGACTAAATGTAAAGGCTGTGAAGAAAGATGCTCTCTTTTTATCCAGAGCTCATCCAAGTTAAACTGGATGATATGGTAACATCCACCACTTTTATATAATAGTACTGTATGATCCTGGACATGATCAGCATTACATTTAAACAGACTCAAAGGGAAGAGACATGTTTGACCCTAGCGTTTCATGTAGGCTACATCTTGCTTTAAAAGACAGTTGTGATGACTTTTCTGCTTCGTTATATTTTGTTAAGTGTGGAGTCAATAGAAGGATTATGGGGATGCTGTATATGCAGCAAGAACTTTTGGACCCTAACAAAAATGTGTTTATCATAGGTTTTTCAGCCTCCCAGATGTCCCTATTAAATGTTTAGTTTGGCCATAGCCAGTGTGTTGTTTTATGACTTTGTGAAGAAAGGCATCATCACCTATCAAAATGTATGTACTGCTTTATGTACTGCACTGCTCGAGATCTCTCATACACTGCATATGACTACCTTGTGCACATCTCTGCATGCCCTGTATTTGCATCGCCATTGGCTGTTGTTTGGTATGGTGCTATCAGTGGAACTGGGATTTTTACCGGAAGAGAGGCTTAATGTTGCAGTTTACACCCCGTGTCTGGTTTAGGGCTTGATGAGCTTTCTCCATGCCCTGTGTTTCAACATGTCTAGGCAGAACATGAGCATACCTCTGCAAAAATGGCACGCCTTACCGTAGCTCTCGCCTCACTTTTTTAAAAACTGGGTGTTAAAGTTGCTTACAAAAAGAATGGAGATATATATTGTATTTGCTGATATACATTATATTTTAGTCGACTATTTTTTTTTCTGCCCAAAGACTGTCCCAAGAATATAAGAAGAACATATGCTCTCTTATGATTCATATGACATGCACATGCTTTCTATTGCAAAGTGATGAAAAGGGGAGATTAGCTTCATATAATAGAATCAGAGTCAAAATCCTTTTATTTGATAATTACGTTCAGACATACATGGAATTTGGTTTGGCACATTGCGCTCTGAAAAATAACACACAAAACACACATCAAGAAACAAAATTAAAAGTATAAATTAAATGAATAGAATAAATTTGCCTGAAAATTGCACATTATATTGTGAACAAGTGCAATGTTCAACTAGGAGTTGACCTCCTGATGACTCCAACGACTTGCCTTCAATCACAGCTGAAGGATGTTTCTGGGAAAGTGCTCATTTGTGGAACTGTTCCCTATAGTCAGAATGTTCTATTAATCACTATCCCGGCTTCCCCTGTACATCCCAAACGGCTAATTCCTTATGAATGGGATCATAGCTTGAGATCCTTATGAAGGTCATATTTGGGCTTTTCAAAGTCTGTACTGCAAACTTGATGAATGAATTCTTGCAAATGGCTGCATGACGATCCGAGCTAGAAAAGTAATTAACTTACTTTTGCTGAAATATTTTGTTTAATTAATGTACATTGGAAGTATTTTTTTTTTTTTGCCTGTGCTGGCTGCTGGTGAAGCTTTGGTTGGATGAAGCATTAACTGACCTTGAGATGTGAAAGAAAGGGGAATAAACCACCAGCCACTTAATATTGTCTGCTGTTAAACCATGAAATAATGATTTCTATTTTGTGCAATGGAATTGTGTTTTAGATTCTAAAATCTTGCACTTGAATGGAGTGATGCTTGAGGTGATGACGTGACTCATAACCGCACCATCTTTGTAGGTTGTAAAGGTAAACCGCACAGAAAGTCTTTCAAAATCACAATTTACAATGAGACAAAATGACAAATACATCTTGTAGGCAGCTCACAATTGGAATGCTAAACCCCATATAATAGATAGCTGTCAAATGAAATGAAAAACTCTTATATACTATATCATATCAAAGTGGTTACATCCCACATCCAGATATTTTAAAGTACTGTACTGTTAAGTTAAATTGGAAATTGTAATTCGCAACTCTCATTTTGTTGACCAGCAAATACTCTCTGTATCAAGCTAAGTAGCTATCAAAGCTGTCACATAATCCCCCTACAATGCAGAATATAGAACAAAGTGTTGACTTCCCCTTCAGTCAGCAGTATGATATCAAATACACCGGGGTAAAGAAAGCATGCAAATTAGGAGCTCCGGGGAAGATGATGTAGAAAGAAAAGGGAAACTGAAAGTCGTGGATGCGGATGAACTGTGTCAGTCAATGTCCAGTTCAGTTCCACTGATGACAAATAACATCTATGCATATCACAGACCATAAACAGAACCTCAGTCAAATGGAGTTAAATAGATGCTATTAATATTCACTACATATAAAAACGAAGATGCAGACATTATTTGACCATGTTTCTTTTTGGATTTTAAGTACTTCCTCTTAGACTTGTTAGCCTGTTAACAGGCTCAATAAACTGATCCGCAAGGCCGGTGATGTTGGTGGAACTGGATTCTCTGGCGGCAGTTTCTGAGAGGAGGACGCTGTTGAAATTACATGCCATTCATGGACAATGTCTCCCACCCACTCCATGACATGCTGGTTGGGCACAGGAGTACTTTTAGTAATAGACTCATTCTGCCAAAAAGCACCACAGAGCGCCACAGGAGGTCATTCCTGCCTGTGGCCATCAAACTTTACAACTCCTCCCTCAGACTCAGACTGTCAGACACTCTGGGTTAATGGTCATTGGATTGGCCTTGTCGGGTTTTGTTTGTGCTGCTTGTTGTGTGCTGTGGTAGTGCAGTATAGATAGGGTGTTATGTGCACCGTGTTTGTTGATATATTTGTTTCTGTTTCTATTTTCTTATCTTGTATCTTGTTAGTTTTTAGTTATTAGAGCGTGAGTGTCTGTAATAGAACCCGATTTCCCCTCGGGGATGAATAAAGTATTCTGATTCTGGTTCTGATTCTGCTAGGCCACTATTTCTCCCGTAACAAAAAGTCTTCCACAAATTCATTGAAGATACGGTCACAACTGTAAATGCCTACTTTGTCTAGTCTTAAGAGTTACTGACAAATTACAATAGTAGTGCCTAAGCCGATGCTTTCTTTGGTCCTCGCCAGCAACTCACTGTTCCATTGGAAACAATAGGGAAATGCAGTTGGGGTGCATACACGTGATCCAGCGCTTAGCAGGAGCCATAGGAGAGTTCACTGTGTTATTGGGAGAGATGTTGGATGAATCAACACAGACAACTAACCTACCTGTAAACCTCAATAACAAGCTTAGCATCCAAACTTCTCCATGCTGCCAGCATAAATTGATGGATTACAACTTGTATTTTGTAATAAGAGGGCAGTGGGTTTAGTGAGGCGCTTGTCTGCCCAGCCGGCCCTGTCCTGCTGTGGTTCTGGCCAAGCGGCGGGCAGACAAAAGGCCTACTGTGGGCCACAGATGGTGTTTAGGCAGGAGCAGGGAAAAAGATGGAGATGGACAGCTTCACAAAGACTGCTCCCACCCGCCCACCCACCCCCATCTCTCATCGGCCCAGATGATTCCATTGCTACTGAAGAAGCCCTAGTGGTTGGGTGTGGGGTGGGGGAGATACAGCTGGGACACAACGTCAAGGTCTGGGGCTCAGCGAGAGTCTGAATTTACTCCTAACGGAAAACTTACTATATTTTGTGACCCCAGCTTCGTTCCCTTCCCATGCAGTTATTTCTGATTCCTTTAACCTTTCATCTGACTTTTCATCTCCTGTCTTCTTGTTACTGACTTTGTAACCGTCTGTGTCTACTTCTCACTTCTGCATACTGGCTGCCGTCTCGGGCAGATTAGAGCTATTGAGCGAGGTCCGTCTGGCACATTGTGGGACATTTAAGGCCTGTCAAAGATGAATAGCTGCTTACACACACACACACACACACACACACACACACACACACACACACACACACACACACACACACACACACACACACACTCCTGCTCTCTTTACTGCCCCTGTATTGATGCTAGTTTGATGACTTACTCTGTGCGTGAGGATATATGGTCAATTTTCAACAAGAGGAACTGAAAACATTTTGTGTCTATTGGCCGGGTGACTCAAAAAGCCCTTCATTATTAATTGATTGCCGCCTATTTCAAGTGGAGTTTTATTACTGTGCTACATGGGACCAGTAAATGGTTACTTTACTTTTACTATTTCATTTTACCCCCCAAATTAAAGATTACCTCCTCTCTTACGTTCACAAATTTGGATAACTCAATATGTACTCAAATTAAGGCGAACTGATCTTGCATAGAACATGCTTTTCAGAGCAAAGCCCATATGCATGTATTTTAATTGTTTAATAGAGGCTGATAGTTATGAATGACTGTATGCAATAATGTGATTGTGCTGTCTGTTCTTGTACCAGTTATGAATATGGGAGAGTATAAGTGAAAGCTCCCTATGGTTTATCAGGGGCTGAAGCCACTTGTCACTAAAGACTCGCGATAATCCAGATAATCCACACATTTGTGTGTGTTTGTGGTTGTGTGTAGAAACACACACACACACACACACACACGCATATATATATATATATACATATTGCTAACGGGCATTTGTTAGCAAGTATTTAAAAGCACACAATATCACAATATCAAGAAAAAGCCACTAATCAAGCAGATATCTAGTATCTGCATAGTTAACACAAATTCACATCAGAATCTGCCAGGTGTATGAAATGTAAGTGTTCATATACCAGCAAATTTGGCTTGATGTGTTGCTCACTGTGACACTTTGACACAGCGAGAAAGAAATACAAGTATCATTAAAAAAAACAATTCTTCAAAACAGGCAAAAATATATAGAAAAAACAATGTAAATGTGTGGAAGTTTGGTTTCCTATGTATATTAGAATACTGGGTCTCCATGTACAAAAACTTGTTCCAGTAATAAACAATTTCAAAATCTATGCATTCAAAAGGTAGTGAGACAAGTCTGCGGTAAAAATTTAAAAATTTTAAAAAAAATCCAATACTATGTATTTAGGAGCTATTTTGATAAGTATACAGAACACTTTCAATGGAGAAAGGAGGATATGACAACAGCAAGGAAATATGAAATGGTGGATCTCTAGAGTTTTCACAGTATCCATCCATTATTATTAATATATTTATTTTTTCAGTGACTAGGTTTTATTGAGAAAGATGAGAGTTGCTCTTTGCTTTGTGCTCTTTTGCACAAAACAGCTCCCTAGTCTCCTTCAATTCAGGGTTGCTCATTTCTATACCAGTGTTGTCAGTGTTATGGCAATGTCTGTTCACAATGTCTGTAACAGTGATGCACATTTCTTATTACGTTAACTGAAATAGCGATAACAAATGACCAAAATACAACATAAAGAATTATTTCCTTAGGAACGAGAGGATTTCACCCTTAACCTCAATGCTCGTTACCATTGAGGTTAAGGGTGAAATATGAAAATTGGCAGGCGCACTTAATAAAGGTACATGGATTTTGTCTGGGTGTCATTTCTGGAGGCGCATTCCAACAGTTGTGGAAGTGCATAAAGGCAACCGTAAAGAGGGGCAAAGAAATGCACTGTGTAAAAATAGTGCAGCAAATACAATAGACGACAGAGTATATACACTCACTGAGCACCTTTTTTTAGGAACACTATACTAATATTGGGTAGGGCCTCCGTTTGCTCTCAAAACAACCTCAGTTCTTCTTGGCATGGATTCCACAAGATGTTGTGAGATTCTGGTCCATGTTGACATGACTGCATCGAGTAATTTCTGCAGATTTATCAGATGCACATTCATGCTGCGAATCACCTGTTCTACCACATCCCAAAGGATTCTTATTCTGATTCCACTGGATTCAGAACCAGTGACTGGGAAGGCCACTGAAGAACATTGAACTCATTGTCATGTTCATGAAACCAGTTTGAGACCACTTCTGCTTTGTGACATGGTGCTTTATCATACTGGAAGTAGCCATTAGAAAATGGGTAAATTGTGGCCATGAAGGGATGCACATGGTCAGCAACAATACTAAAATAGGCTGTGGCATTCAAGCGATAGTTGATAGGGATTAATGGGCCCAAAGTGTGCCAAGAAAACATTCCCCACACCATTACACTACCACCACCAGCCTGGACTGTTGACACAATGCAGGTTGGGTCCATGGTTTCATGCTGTTGGTGCCAAATTCTGACCCTACTATCTGTGTGCCTCAGCAGAGAGCCACATACATCAGATCAGGTTATGTTTTTCCAGTCTTCAACTGTCCAGTTTTGGTGAGCCTGTGCCCACTGCAGCCTCAGCTTTCTGTTCTTGGCTGAAAGAAGTGGAACCCTCAAGGTTCGACGTGTTGTGCATTCTGAGATGCTTTTCTGTTCACCACAATTGTACAGAGAGTGGTTATCTGAGTTACTGTAGCCTTTCTATCAGCTCGAACCAGTCTGGCCATTCTCCGTTAACCTCGCTCATCAACAAGGCATTTCCATCCACAGAACTGCCCCTCACAGGATTTTTTTGTTTTTCACACCATTCTGAGTAATCTCTAGATACTGTTGTATGGGAAAATCACAGGAGATCAGCAGTTGCAGAAATACTCAGATCAGCCCGTCTGGTAGTAACTATCATGTCACGGTCGAAATTACTGAGATTACATTTTTTCCCCATTCTGATGGTTGGTGTGAACATGAACAGACGCTCCTGACCCATACCAGCATGATTTTGTGCACTGCACTGCTTCTACATGATTGGCTGATTAGATAATTGCATGAATAATTAGGTATGCAGGTGTTCCTAAAAAGTCATCATTTAGTGTATAATCACACATATATTAATTGATAGTTTTTATGCATGCATTCAGTCAATACCACATGCAGTTAGGTTAATTTGAGAGGCCAGAATTGCACTGCAACAAAATACCATTAGATTTGGGAATCAAATGCCTTTTAAAAAGCTGGCAGGTGTGTGGAATATGCAGCCTATGCTATGTGCAGCCTATGCTATATGCAACATGCTATATGGAGCTTTGCATAGTCATAACAAATGCCGCAAGGTTGTTGCAAACTAAAGAATGAAAAATGATCAGCTTTCGCTACAAGTTGATTTTGCAGCATTGGACAAAATAAGAAGACTGATGTTATTCTTAAAAGAATATGGGACTCCTGAAATAACATGTGAATCCTTGTCTTTCTCACTGCAGTCACTCCTATGCAGACCCTGTTATCCCTACTTCTGCAGAACCGCCTCCAGGGAGGCGTAAGTGATATGGACTCATTTTAGGGTTGTGAGTAGGAATGATGTAGTGTGGCAAACCCCCTCTTTCTCTCCCACTCCCCGCTCTTCCAGTAAAAGCGGCTGTACTGTGGAGGAAGATGCTCCCAGGAGGGCTCGTGTTTGTTGTTGGGTGAAGAAGAGACTGAGGGGGAGGGGATTAGCCCCATTTTGGGCAGTAGCTGATGACTCCACTGTATACATTATCTCTTAACCCTAACCTCCACCTAATGGGTTGTAGCATAGGGCTTGACAGTCTGTAATATGATTTCTCTACAAGCAGATTAACTGTCAAAGCCATGGATTCACATCAAAGGGGGCAATTACTTGGAGAATAATGGAGAAACCACATTTGTGCATGTAAGCAGGTGTATCATTGAATCTGTATTTGCATAGTGTAGAGCCTATATTTGCTGATCAGCTACCACCAGACCTCATAGCTTGCTCTGTCCAAGATGTAGTTAAGTTGATCTGCTGACCTGTCAGTGGTAGCCAGCCCTGGGGGATACAGCATGTCGGCAAAACTCCATTCTGTAGGACCACGGTTTGCTTGTGCAGTCGTTAAAGGGACAGATTTGGTAAGTGACATTGCTCATAAAGGGGTGTTTCCATGGGTTGCTTTACCTGGATGCATGAATGTGACATGGCAAACAAGACATTCATGACACAATTTTGCAATACATTTATTTCTATGCTTGTCACATAGTACTTAATGAAGAGGGAGGGCTTAGGAATGAGCTGACCGTTTTGTGTTTCTCTGCGTTCCAGCTTATCGTGACTTCTTTCTGTCAAGTTATTGTGATTCAAATGTTATCATAGTCTTACTCACAGGGCATCATAAACCTTTCAGACTTTCATGTTTGCCAACATGTTAAATGTTTTCTAACCTACTAGGCTACAGTGTTTGTTAATTCTATACCTCAAATTGCTGAAAATGAACAAATTTTGGAAACAGGGTTTATTTGTTCTTCTTTCGACTGCTTCTGTTAGGGGTTGCCGCAGCGGATCATCCATTTCCATCTCTTCCTGTCCTTTGCATCTTCCTCTGTCACACCAGCCACCTACATGTCCTCCCTCACCACATCTATAAACCTCCTCTTTGACCTTCCTCTTTTCCTCTTGCCTGGCAGCTCCATCTTCAGCATCCTTCTCCCAATATACCCAGCATCGCTCCTCCGCACATGTCCAAACCATCTCAATCTTGCTTCTCTTGATTTGTTACCAAACCGTCCAGCCTGAGCTGTCCCTCTAAAATACCCTTTCCTAATCCTGTCCTTCTTCGTCACTCCCAACGAAAATCTCAGCATCTTCAACTTTGCCACCTCCAGCTCCGCCTCCTGTCTTTTGGTCAGCACCACCATCTCCAAACCATACAACATAGCTGGTCTCACTACCATCTTGTAGACCTTCCTTTTAACTTCTGCTGGTACCCTTCTGTCACAAATCACTCCTGACACTCTTCTCGACCCACTCCACCCTGCCTGCACTCTCTTCTTCACCTCTCTTCTGCACTCCCGTTACTTTGGACAGGGCCTCAACTATTTAAATGTGCTCATCTTCACCACCTGTACTCCTTGTATCCTCGCCATTCCGCTGTCCTCCCTCTCATTCACGCATATGTATTCCGTCTTGCTCCTACTGACTTTCATTCCTCTTCTCTCCAGTGCATACCTCCACCTCTCCAGGCTCTCCTCAATCTGCACCCTACTTTCACTACAGATCACAATGTTATCCGTGTGCATTATAGTCCACAGAGACTCCTACCTGATCATGTTCATCAACCTGTCCATCACCACTGCAAACAAGAAAGGGCTCAGAGCCGATCCTTGTTATAATCCCACCTCCACCTTGAACCCATCTGTCGTTCCAACTGTGCACCTCACCACTGTCACACTGCCCTCAAATGTATCCCACATCATTCCTACATACTTCTCTGCCACTCCCGACTCCCTCATACAATACCACACCTCCTCTCTCGGCATCTTGTCGTATGCTTTCTCTAAAGCCATGATGACACAATGTAACTCCTTCTGGCCTTCTCTGTACTTCTCCTTTAACATTCTCAAAGCAAACATCACATCTGTGGTGCTCTTTCCTGGCATGAAACCATACTGCTGCTCGCCGATCGTCACCTCTCCTCTTAACGTAGCTTCTATTACTCTTTCCCATAACTCCATACTGTGGCTGATCAACTTTATACCTCTGTAGTTACTACAGCTCTGGACATTGCTCTTATTCTTGAAAATCGGTACCAGTATACTTCGTCTCCACTCCTCAGGCATCCTCTCACTTTCCAAGATTGTGTTAAACAATCTAGTTAAAATCTCCACTGCCATCTCTCCTAAACACCTCCATGCCTCTACAGATATGTCATCAGGACCAACTGCCTTTCCACTCTTCATCCTCTTCATAGCTGCCCTCACTTCATCCTTGCTAATCCACTGCACTTCCTGATTCACTATCCCCACATCATCCAACCTTCTCTCTCTCATTTTCATCCTTCGTCAGCCCCTCAAAGTACTCCTTCCACCTTCTCAACACTCTCTCCTCGCTTGTCAGCACATTTCCATCTCTCTCCTTCATCACCCGAACCTGCTGCACATCCTTCCCAGCTCGCTACCTCTGTCTAGCCTATTGGTACAAGCCCTTTTCTCCTTCCTCAGTGTCTAACCTCTCATAGAACTCATCATACGCCTTTTTCTTTGCCTTCAACACCTCTCTCTTCACCTTACGCTGCATCTCCTTGTACTCCTGTCTTTCTTAAAATGCAAAATCAAAATTGTACCTGAAAAACTCATTAAACTGAAAATTTGATATATCCTAATGTAAACATTGTGTGTATTCATTTGAAAGAGGACCTTATCAGTATACCATAGGCATGCTGAAGGCTGTTGGAACTGTTGTTAGTTGTGGGTATGTGGTCTTTTTAGATAAGTCTAGCTCAGTTAGGCAAAAATGTAGGCCATCTTCAAAGACCTGCCTAAGTTAATTCATCTGTTTCCTTCTCTCTGTATTGCTCTCTCCCTCACTGTTTCTTGCCTCTTCTCTCTTGCACTCATTCTGTCTCTTCTGTGTGTGTGTGTGTGTGTGTGTGTGTGTGTGTGTGTGTGTGTGTGTGTGTGTGTGTGTGTGTGTGTGTGTGTGTGTGTGTGTGTGTGTGTGTGTGTGTGTGTGTGTGTGTGTGTGTGTGTGTGTGTGCGTGCGTGTGTGTGTGTGTATATATATATAACTGTTAAAAGAAACACTCAACGGTAGGGAAAGTGCTAAAAAATGAGTAAAAAAAAAAGTATCAACACAGATACAGGATAATTTTTTAACACGTCGCAGTACAGGCCTGTTTCGTGTGTTGCACACTCATCAGCTGCATATATATATATATATACACTCACCGGCCACTTTATTAGGCACACCTGTCCAACTGCTCGTTAACGCAAATTTCTAATCAGCCAATCACATGGCAGCAACTCAATGCATTTAGGCATGTAGACATGGTCAAGACGATCTGCTGCAGTTCAAACCGAGCATCAGAATGGGGAAGAAAGGTGATTTAAGTGACTTTGAACGTGGCATGGTTGTTGGTGCCAGACGGGCTGGTCTGAGTATTTCAGAAACTGCTGATCTACTGGGATTTTCACGCACAACCATCTCTAGGGTTTACAGAGAATGGTCCGAAAAAGAGAAAATATCCAGTGAGCAGCAGTTCTGTGGGCGAAAATGCCTTGTTGATGCCAGAGGTCAGAGGAGAATGGCCAGACTGGTTCGAGCTGATAGAAAGGCAACAGTAACTCAAATAACCACTCATTACAACTGAGGTATGCAGAAGAGCATCTCTGAACGCACAACACGTCGAACCTTGAGGCAGATGGGCTACAGCAGCAGAAGACCACACCGGGTGCCACTCCTGTCAGCTAAGAACAGGAAACTGAGGTTACAATTCGCACAGGCTCACCAAAATCGGACGATAGAAGATTGGAAAAACGTTGCCTGGTTTGATGAGTCTCGATTTCTGCTGCGACATTCGGATGGTAGGGTCAGAATTTGGCGTCAACAACATGAAAGCATGGATCCATCCTGCCTTGTATCAACGGTTCAGGCTGGTGGTGGTGGTGTAATGGTGTGGGGGATATTTTCTTGGCACACTTTGGGCCCCTTAGTACCAATTGAGCATCGTGTCAACGCCACAGCCTACCTGAGTATTGTTGCTGACCATGTCCATCCCTTTATGACCACAGTGTTCCCATCTTCTGATGGCTACTTCCAGCAGGATAACGCGCCATGTCCTAAAGCTCGAATCATCTCAGACTGGTTTCTTGAACATGACAATGAGTTCACCGTACTCAAATGGCCTCCACAGTCACCAGATCTCAATCCAATAGAGCACCTTTGGGATGTGGTGGACCGGGAGATTCGCATCATGGATGTGCAGCCGACAAATCTGCAGCAACTGCGTGATGCTATCATGTCAATATGGACCAAACTCTCTGAGGAATGTTTCCAGTACCTTGTTGAATCTATGCCACGAAGGATTGAGGCAGTTCTGAAGGCAAAAGGGGGTCCAACCCAGTACTAGCAAGGTGTACCTAATAAAGTGGCTAGTGAGTGTGTATATATATATATACATCTCTCCCTCTTTCACTGTGTGTCTTTTGGCAGTTGTGTGTGAACCACACTGAATGAGCTAACTGAATATTTTATGAGACCAAGCCCAGGCTTATGCAGATGGAGGCTTGCCCTAGACTCATTGACTGGTACGGGGATCACAGTTATGTTGTGGAATGGAAGCAAGCACCCGTCTTCTCATGAATGTAGGGCTGTGATTTAGCAGGTGCTATCTTTTGTATTGAAGCAGAACACATTTATTATGTTCATATTATTGGAATCAACACAGTTTTGATTGAAACCAGCCTTTTTACCAATCCAGAGCAACGCAGAACAATTTTAACAAGAGGTGGCAACTGACAGGCGTTGTTAATGTCTATGGTACAGTAAAGCATTGTGTGATATAACCCGACTTTAATTGAGAACATGAAAAATACCGAATAATAAGATTCAGCTTGATAGAAACATCTCCTGATTTATTCCCATCCCAGTGCAAATAGAACAGTCCAAGAGTGTTGCATGCATATAACTCCCAAGTAGCTCTTACAGAACACAGGCAAAATACACATACATAAGAATCTGTTTTTGGGATTCATTTCTTTTTCTGGTGCTGATCTATATCAACAAGTAAAGCTCTGCATAAAGGAGTTTTCAAAATCCATACATATCTTTCATCTTTGTAAATGTCGAGCCATTGATATACATTGCCAGTGAGATCAGTATTGGAAATAATTAGATATTTCAGTTCTCATGGCCTGTACAACACGTCCCACACTGCAACATAATCTTAGCTCTATCTGTGTTTGAAGAAAAGGCAATGTTCCCATCAGCTCCTCTTTCAGACTTATTGATCGGTCAGGAAGTCTGGAGTCAAGCCATTATGTGGACTCTCATACCAAACAGACTTGAAGGAACACAGATCTTGCTTGATAAAGACTGTAGTTTGTATGCAATGCATTTCATTTTCTGTTTTTCTTTTTGTTCCGTTGCAGACCTGTCAAAGAACCGTCTTGCAGAAATCCCGCCGGAAGTATGTCTGTTTGCCCCCCTTGAGTCACTCAACCTCTACCACAACTGCATCAAATGCATCCCAGAAGCCATTATCAATCTGCAGATGCTGACCTATCTTGATATCAGGTCTGTCACAGCCCCATGCTACAATGTTGCTTTGGTCTTTGTGTGTCCTTATTTGTTCACATATTGCAAAAATTGACCATGTTAAGTTTTGTATATCTCAAGTAGCCCGTATTCCCCATTCCGTAAGTTCACGTCTCAGATAGTCACGTGAAAGAGTTGGGTTGGGGAAAAGAAACTGTTAACTCACAGTCACTCAAACACATGTTGATTATCTGATACAGAAAGTAAGTGATTTTTTGATCCCAAGAAGAGGAAACTTGCATACTGTTTTCAGCATCTGTTATTATGTATCTTTGTCTATAGCCGAAATCTTCTATCAGTTTTGCCAAAATACCTGTTCAGTCTCCCTCTCAAAGTTCTGGTTGTAAGCAACAACAAGCTAGTGTCCATCCCAGAGGAGATTGGAAAAGCCAAAGATCTGATGGAGCTGGTAAGCAGTGTGTATGCTTTCATGCTTGTGTGAACCTGTATTCCAAATGTACGTTGAGTTTTATATGTGGCTTGTATAGTACCGTCTTTTATACCAGTGGTATTCCACCATGTGCCATGTAGAGCCATGTGTATTTGGGCTTTCTGTCCAACCCAACTCTACACAATCTGATTTCACTCCCAGTCGGTCAGTCCTCCCCGATCTATGGCAGAAGGGGTGCTAATCAATGACATCAGCTGGTGTAATATAGTGTTGGGTTTAGGAGAAAACCTGCATGCACAACGCTCTCCATGGCACATGATTATAACTGTTTTATACATTTATCCTGCAGCACCCCCTCTCTATGTTTACCCCTGTAGGACATTAGCTGTAATGAGATTCAGGTGCTGCCTGCTCAGGTGGGGAGGCTACAAGCCTTACGAGAGCTCAACATCAGGAAGAACTGTCTTCACATGCTGCCTGAAGGTTGGTTCTCTTCTCATGGTCTCATTTCCCTCTCAATGTGTCTTTTCTCGATAGCTGACAATTTTGTTGCACTCATATTTTCATTACACCTACCTAACCACAGTTTAAGACAGCGTGAACGCCGCCGTTTCATACTGTCTCATTGTCTTTAAAGGAAATATACATCTGTAGACTGAGTGCGTAGCACCAACCTTAGATTGTCATACTAGAAATCCACCGGTTAACTCAAAACCCTTGAGCCAAGTCAGTTTTAAAGATAGTCCATGTGTGTTGTTTAGGTCTGATTGATATTTGGGTATGCATTTTGGCATATATCTATGTCAGCATATCTTTGAATGTAACACTGTGAATTCCATCAGGCATGGTCCATTGTAATGCACTATATATGCTATTTGCCCCCATGTTGCTATTTGCCCCCATGTAAGTTTGTCACATCCTTCTTGATAAGAGATTTAGTCATACCAGCTAATTAACTTCTGATAAATTATTTGATAAATAGTAAATGATTCAGAGAATGCCATCTGTTAACGCTTATCTTTTGCTGGTTCACATCAGCAACCATCACACTTTTGACAATAGGTATTCTCTTATTGCCAAGCGTAGTGAAACTGAAAAGCTCTTGACTTGCTCAATGATGTTGTCATGACATCTTGTCCTGGAGAGGCCTGGAGGTCGGTAACTATAGTTCCTGGACAACAAAGATTTTGCTTCCTGAACTCTTGGGTGTATTCTATGTATTTTGGGCTGCTGATCATGAAAATCGCCTTAAAATTTCCCATCACATACTGTTTTGTAGATATAACCTATTTTTGCGATTTCCCATCATATTTTAAGTCTGCTAGTGTATTGCCCACAGAGCAAGCTGTTTTGGTCAGTCCAAGCATACCTGGGCATGCAAATGTTGTTTTAGGCATGCCTGGGCATGCTTAGTCAGGGTAGATTAGAGGTGGGCAACATGATCCAGAGAGGGCCGGTGTGGGTCTTTATTCCAACCAAGCAGTTACACACCACACACCTGATTGTATTGGTCTTACAATAGTCTTGTTCCAACCAAGCAGTTACACAACTGATTCTATTAGTCAACCAATAGTCTTTGCTTGATTTGTAGACTTCGGTGTGTAACTGCTTGGTTGGAACAAAGACCTGCACCCACACTGACCCTTTCTGGATCATGTTGCACATCCCTGGAGGCTATAAAAGCTGCTCACATTTACAGATGCTGTTTGGACGCATGTTGATGCACATGTGAATAAGTTAACCAGTGTAAATCACATTTCGGTGGCCCTACGCATAAGAAATGGGTAGCAATTGTACAGAAAACGGCCTGTGTTCTATTATAACAGGTGTCTGAAACTGAGATTTGACCAGAAATGTAAAGCGCTTTGAGTGGCAGTTGCAGCTAGAAAAACGCTATATAAAATGCAACTTGATTGATTGAACTTGATGTTGGAAGTATAGCTATCCCCTTACTACTCATTAAAATAGCCATGTGTGAATACCCCTGTTGTATTTACTGTCCATGTCTTCTCACCTCATTTTCCACCTGTCTAGAGTTAGCCGACTTGCCTCTGATCCTGCTGGACTTCTCCTGCAATAAGATCACAGAGATCCCTCTAGCATACAGGAAACTCAGGCAACTGCAGCACATCATCCTCGACAACAACCCTATGCAGTCTCCACCCGCACAGGTGTGTATGCATGCATATGCTGTGTATGCATCATTGCTGTGTCAAAGACACAGTATTATCAGTCTCCATGTATCTCAAATGTGTACATCACTTCAGTCTCTGGTCCTACAACAAGCCGTCATTTCCTTTACACTCTCTGAATTTAGAACACTTGCACCATCTAGTGGACAAATGTATCCCTCTTAGTTTTGGTCATGGCTCATCAGAATCCAAAACTCAAGATACAAAGTGCATAAATTTGTGTATTTCAGATTTGTCTTAAAGGAAAGGTGCACATATTTAAGTACCTGAATATCCAAGCATGTCGGATGGATAAAAAGCCTGATTCCTTGGACCTTCCTACCCTGGGTAAACGATGCCTTCCGCAGCCTCTTACAGACAGGTATTAAAAACTTACCATATGCTTTCTCATCATGATTTTTTAAAAATTTATCTTGTTAATTTAATTTATACCTTTCAAACTGTTTTAGCAACATTTTTGTAATAATTTAACACAGTGCATATTATTGTTATTATTTCTTCTGCATCAGTTAACTTGCTGTTATCACAGACATTGTCAGAAAAATAAAATCATTATAAGTCTTTTTTTTTGTGTGTCACTCCAGCATGGAAGATTTCTATCCTAGTAAAAACCATGGGCCTGATTCCGGTATTGGTAGTGACAATGGTGACAAGAGGCTCTCTACAACTGAGGTGAGAGTTTACACAAGACACAAAAGCTGGATCCATTGTAACCATTTGGAAATAGCTTATAACATACTGCTACGTGATTTACATTTTTAGATTTATTTTGCTATCCAGATAGCATCAGCAAAAATGATTTGGTTCATTCAGTCCACTTTCTCAATGATAGAAGACAGGAAAACATCACACTCCACCAAAGAGGGCTCTATACAGGCTTATACATTCACACAAGATATATTTGACATGACAGTTTTGTACAAATGTCCTGTAACAAATTAAGGAACTCTCAGAAAGGATAGTGGATTTTGAAGGACTAGTGAAATTTCATTAAACATAAACAAAATTACTTCAGTCAGCTCAGGACTCTGTTGGGATTCTGTTTTCAGGCAAAGTTCCGATTCTATTGATGAAGGTCAATAACAGTTTTTCTCTGTTTGATACGCATGCGTGCACTACATGGCCAAAAGTACATGGACACCACATCTAATTAGTGGGTTCGGCTATTTCAGCCACACTCATTGCTAACAGGTGCATACAATCAAGCACACATGCATGCAATCTCCATAGATTAACACTTGGCAGCAGAATGGGTCATACTGAAGAGCTCAGTGACTTTTAACATGGCACTGTCATAGCTTGCCACCTCTCCAACAAATCAGTTCATCGAATTTCTGCTCTGCTAGATCTGCCCCAGTTAACTGTAAGTGCTATTATTGTGAAGTGGAAACATCCGTGAATCAGTAGGCCACACAAGCTCACAGAATGGGAGTGCTGAAGGGCGTAGTGTGTAAAAATCTTCTATCCTCAGTTACAACACTCGACAAGCTCCATATTGTCTCTGGAAGCAACGTCAGCACAAGAACTGTTTGTCAGGAGCTTCATGTTTTCATGGCTGAGCAGCCGCACACAAGCCTAAGATCACCATGTGCGATGCCAAGCTTTGGCTGGAGTGGTGTAGAACTCACCACCATTGGACTCTGTAGCAGTGGAAACATGTTCTCTGGAGTGAGGAATTACACTTCCCCACCTCTGAACAGTTTTGAATTTCTCATTCATTTTTCTTACATTGTTTGATCCCAGATTCAGTGTGATTTTCCAGACAGGGTTGACTAAGTTAATACTTAGCCAACCCTGTAACTGAGTCCTGTAACCGAGTCCTTACCCATTAAGTAGAATGTTTTTCTGTTTTGAATGCTACAGTACAGAGACATTCTAGAGAACTGCATGCTTTCAACTTTGTTTCAACAGTTTCGGGAAAGCCTTTTACCTTTTCAGCATGACGATGCCCCCGTACACAAAGCAGGTCCATAAAGACATGGTTTGCCGAGTTTGGTGTGGAAGAACTTGACTGGCTTGCACAGAGCCCTGACCTTAACCCCATCCAACACCTTTGGGATGAATTGGAACCCGGACTGTGAGCCAGGCCTTCTCCCCAACATCAGTGCCAGACCTCACTAATGCTCTTGTGGCTGAATGGGAGCGAATCTCCACAGCCTTGTTCCAAAATCTAGTGGAGAGCCTTCCCAGAAGCATGGAGGCTGTTCTAGCAGCAAAGTTGGGACCAACTTCATAGTAATGCCCATGGTTTGAGAATGAGATGTTCAACAAGCACATATGGATGTGATGTTCTGGTGTCCAGATACTTTTTGCCATGTAGTGTACATACATATATACAGTATATAATTTCGAAGCTTTTTACACAGCCTTTTCAAGGTGGGAATGTTGTGCAATTAAGCCGCCTTGCCGTTATGGGTAAAAGGTACAAATACGAAATGGGGGGGGTGTCATTGTTCTGGCGTTAAACCGGCAGCAGAGGTAGTCACAAAGCTGAATCGATGTCTGTGTAAAAAGGACAGCTGGCAGGACAGAACATGGCAGTATTGTGGGATCTCTGTGTAAAAATACTTAGTTTACATGCCCCTCTATCCATGCCTACTCAAACAGACGTGTGTTCAGGTTAGATTTACAAGCTGGGCCTCTCTAGATTCTCCCTACCTCCTAACCAGTGCTCAAACCACACCCAACTTGCCATCTGTTGAGTGTATTCTCAATCAGTGTTGTCATAGGATGATATGCATAGGTATTAGCTTCCCCAAGTTTGCCTCAAAATACTATCAAACAAGGAGTTAGGGCATCACTGAGAAACACATTTGTATTCCTCATCATAACAAACCCAATCCTCCACTAGCCTTCAGATGACGACACCATCAGCCTGCACTCTCAGGTTTCAGAGACAGCCCGTGCAGATGCCCTCTCCCTCCTCTCCAAGATGGATTCTTGCAAAGGTTATTTAAAATGAATATAAGGTTTATAAGAAGTTCTTTCGCTGTATGAAATGCAAACAACCGTGAGACAAATGTGGATGTGTTTTCCCCGTCAGATCAGGATCTCTATGACTTCATAGAGCCCAACCCAGACGAGGACCCCTCTCTGTCAGAGGTAGATGGGCAGCAGAGTGGTCATGTATCATGCATAAAGGTATGTGTCCATCTCAGAGAGTAACAAACCTGTGTCCTGACACAGTGATTCTCAAGGCGAAGTCCAAATTCCCCATGTTGTTATTGATTTTCATCAAAGGCACTTTGATCAAATCTTTTGTTCTCCCTACTGATAGTTCCCCACCTCTGAACAGTTTTGAGTTTCTCACTAATTTTTCTTATATTGTTTGAACCTTGGCGGCACGGTGATACAGTGGTTAGCGCAGTCGGGGCGGCATGGTGATGCAGTGGTTAGCGCGGTCGCCTCATAAGCAAGAAGGTCCTGGGTTCAAGCCCCGGGGTAGTCCAACGTTGGGGGGTGGTCCCGTGTCGTCCTCTGTGTGGAGTTTGCATGTTCTCCCTGTGTCTGCGTGGATTTCCTCAGGGTGCTCCGGTTTCCTCCCACAGTCCAAAGTCATTTAAGTCAGGTGAATTGGTCGTACTAAATTGTCCCTAGGTAGGAATGTGTGTGTCGGCCCTGTGATGGCCTTGCGGCCTGTCCAGGGTGTCTCCCCACCTGCCGCCCAATGACTGCTGGGATAGGCTCCAGCATCCCCATGACCATGAGAGCAAGGTAAGTGGTTCAGATAATGGATGGATGGATGTTTGAACCCTTGGCGGCAGGGTGGTGCAGTGGTTAGCGCAGTCGCCTCACAGCAAGAAGGTCCTGGGCTTTAACCCCAGGGTTGTCCAACCTTGTGGGTCATCCTCTGTGTGGAGTTTGCACGTTCTCCCCGTGTCTGCGTGGGCTTCCTCCGGGTGCTCCGGTTTCCTCCCACAGTTCAAAGACATGTAGGTCAGGTGAATCGGCCATGCTAAATTGTCCCTAGGTGTGAATGGGTCAGCCCTGTGATAGACTGGTGGTCTGTCCAGGGTGTTTCCCTGCCTGCCGCCCAGTGACTGCTGGCATAGGCTCCTGCAACCCTGATTGGGATAAGTGGTTTGGATAATGGATGGATGGAAGTATTAACTTCATCAACCCTATAACCAAGATGTTACCCATTAAGTAGTAAATGTTTCTGTTTTCAAATATACTTGTAGCTTTGTGTAGCTTTTAGTCAAATCTCACTTTCATCATGGTTGAATTAGTTTATCTCTTTGTCTTTAACTGCCCTGTGATGGCCTGGCGGCTTGTCCAGGGTGTTTCCGCGCCTGCCGCCCAATGACTACTGGGATAGGCTCCAGCATCTTGCGACTCTGAGAGCAAGATAAGTGGTTTGGATAATGGATGGATGGATGGATGGATGGATGGATGTATCAGCTTTTTCTCAGTTTCAAGTAGGGAAGGAGGCCCTTCATCACAACCTTATTCCTTGTTCTGCACCTAGCTTTCTGGTGTATGTATTAGTTAGTTCAGGAGTGCACAACATGCAGTGGTGCTTGAAAGTTTGTGAACCCTTTAGAATTTTCTATATTTCTGCAGACCTAAAACATCAGATTTTCACACAAGTCCTAAAAGTAGATAAAGAGAACTCAATTAAACAAATGAGACAAAAATATTATACTTGGTCATTAATTTATTGAGGAAAATGATCCAATATTACATATCTGTGAGCGGCAAAAGTATGTGAACCTCTAGGATTAGCAGTTAATTTGAAGGTGAAATTAGAGTCAGGTGTTTTCAATCAATGGGATGACAATCAGGTGTGAGTGGGCGCCCTGTTTTATTCAAAGAACAGGGACCTATAAAAGTCTGATCGTCACAACACGTTTGTGGAAGTGTATCATGGCAAGAACAAAGGAGATTTCCGAGGACCTCAGAAAAAGCATTGTTAATGCTCATCAGGCTAGAAAAGGTTACAAAACCATCTCTAAAGAGTTTGGACTCCACCAATCCACAGTCAGACAGATTGTGTACAAATAGAGGAAATTCAAGACCACTGTTACCCTCCCCAGGAGTGGTCTCCCGTCAAAGATCAGTCCAAGAGCAAGGCGTGTAATAGTCGGCCAGGTCACAAAGGAACCCACGGTAACTTCTAAGCAACTAAAGACCCCTCTCACATTACACTGAACAACAATGGTGTGCATGGCAGGGTTGCAAGGAGAAAGCCACTGCTCTCCAAAAAAAACATCTTTTGACTTGTGTGGGTGTTTGCCCTTTGCCTGGTCCTTGTGTGAGTCTGCATGCGGGGCCACATGGGGGTGGCGGTGTGCATCTCTTGCCCATGTACTGCTGTGTCTATTGTCTCTGACATGGTGATGATTGCTGCTTGTCTGTGAGTTTGTGTATGTCTGGGTAAACTGTAAGACCTGGATTGCCCTTCTGGGATAAATAAAGTTTTCTGAATCAAAATCCCTGCTGTCAGAGCCTCACCAGCGCACTGGCCTGCTTCCCCTGTCTGTGTCACCTCCATGTCTCATGGAGAGCTGCTGTTCCTCTAACTAAGATCTCAAAAAACTTTCCGGGTTTGTGAAAACTGCCGAGAAACTGTTTTGAATTTAACTGCCTAATGTTAAGCAGTTCTTCTCTAGTGAAAGTAATCGGGTTTGAGTAACTAGACACGGATAATAAACAAAAACAGAATACCGGAGAGCACTGTACCGAGGCTGCCATCCATGGCACCATCATGGTTGTTACATTGAAAAAGACCCTAGCTTGCACAAATAGAAGATTTGTGTACACTTTCTAAAATCTCCTCCCAAACTAACTCTGGTATTGCCTCCCCCAGATCATCTTTCCAAAGGGTCTTTATATAATGACTCTGGACATAAAAGATTAATTTGGTTGTAGATATATGAAATTGTGCCTTTCAGAGTTAGGAATGTTGTCAGGAAACTATCTAATGTGTAATCATTAAGTAGGTTGGAAAACACAGGGAACATGTTATGGGTGAAGCTATGCACCTGTAAATACTGAAATTTTTTTAGCTGGGAGGTGAAATTCTGTCTGAGAGTTGCTGAAAGGATGCAAAAACATCAATATAAAAGTCTTTCAAAGTATTGATACCAAGCTTTGACCACATTAAGAAAACACAGTCTGCTGGGGAAGGAGGAAAAACATGATTAGCAGCTAGTGGAGCAAGGTAGAAAATGATTGTAGACCAAAATAGCACTTAAACTGAACCCAGATCCTAAGAGAGATTTTTTTTTGTAGTAAATATATTTGATTGATTTTCAAATGTTTTATCCCACAAGAATTACAAAACGTGTATGACGTCAAATCAGCTACTCATTCCCAGATACAAAGTGTTATTTATCACGTATTTACAAATTGAAAACTCCATTCCCATCACTACCAACCCACCCACCCACTCATAGGATCACAGGTTACAGAATACATTTAGGTAAAGAAGGAAAAACATAAGATAATCAAACAATTGTATTAATTATTCAAACAAAGGAAGAAAAGATGAAGGGGAGAAGGAAAAAAACAAAGCAACAAAAAAAAACGGGGGGGGGTGCTCATTACTGTAATAGGACATTTATGGCTTCTTCCCTACTCTTTCAAAGGGTTCCTGTAGAGAGTCACAGAAATTCAGAAAGGGTCTCCATATCTTAGCAAAGGTTCCAGATTACCCTTTTTTTGTGTGTATTTAATTTTCTCTGGATTTAAGAAATGCATAACATCTTTGACCCAATGAGAAAAGGACGGAGTGTGTTGTTTCCATTTTAAAAGGATCAAATGTCTCGCAAACAGTGTGGCGAAAGCTATGATCACATGGGCTTTATTTGGTAAGAGAGCATGAGTTTGCTGTGATGTTAAATCAAAGAGAGCACAGATTGGGTCAGGGTCAAATTGGATTTCAAACATCTCACTAAAAGCTTTGAAAATTCTTATCCAAAAGTTGGAGAGATTCAGACACAGCCAAAACGTGCATTAAATCTGCCAGCTGGCCTCTACATTGAGGGCATAAAGGTTCATTGTTTGGATAAATCTTTGCCAATCTAGCATTAGTAAAATGTACTCTGTGTACAACTTTCAGTTGTATTAAGCCATGTTTAGCAGATGTAGACGATGTGTTTATCAAATCTAAAAGAGAGTCCCATTGGTCATCTGTTAAAGCTATTCCAAGATCAGAGTTCCAGGTCAGTTTTAAATTTGCCATGGAATGTGGATTGATGTTGTTAATGAACTCATAAATCTGGGATGTCGTACCTCTATGGTCTGAATTCAATTCCAGGATATGGTCGACGTGATTTTATGGGTTTGTTTGGAAATGAGATAAATGTCTTTTGTACAAAACTCCTGATCTGTAAATAATGAAGAAGTGGTTCTTAGGTAAGTCATAGAGTTTGGATAATTGAAGGAAAGATGCAAATATGTCTTCTATGTATAGATTATGGATTGATCTAATCCCTTTATTAAACCATAACGTAAATGCAGGGTCTGTACAGGAGGGAATGAACATGTGATTTGACTTAATAGGGCAGAGAATAGAAGTTCCTGGCAGCCCAAAATGCCTTCTAATCTGAGCCCATATTCTTATTGAGTGATTGACTATTATATTTGAACTCAAGTTATTGCTAAGAAGGGGCAAGGCTGCACCAACCACTGAGCCCAAATGGCATTGGCATGATGAGAACTCTAATCGTACCCAGTCTGTCTTTCCTGCAGTTGGTTTGTCTTCAAACCAGTGAATTGTATTCTGAATATTGCATGCCCAATAATAAAAAAAGGAAATTAGGCAAAGCCAGGCCACCTGAGCGCTTTAGTCTTTGGAGAGGGGTTTTGCTGATTCGGCTAGACTTATTCCCCCATATGAAAGAGATGATGCTTTTATCAAGTGTTTCAAAAGTTATCAAGTGTTTAATTAGGATGGGGATGTTTTGGAAGAGATATCAAAACTTTGGTAATACTATCATTTTAATTAGGTTAATGCGCCCCATTAATGATAATGGTAAAGAGGACCAACGATTCATATCATGTTTACACTTGTTAAGTAGAGCAGTGACGTTTTTTGTAAAAGCAGCTGGAAAGGAACCAGTGACCTCAATTCCCAAGTGTTTAAAATAATCTTGGACCCTTTTAAAGAGGAAAAGGCTAGGAGGAAGTGCATCTGCTTCAGAATTTAAACGGAAGAGTTCACTTTTTTGGCAAATTTATCTTATATCCTGAGATTTTTCCAAATTGATTCAGGATGTCCAGAAGGCAGGGGGGTGATAAAGCTGGATCAGAGACATACAGAAGCAGATCGTCAGCATAGAGAGAAACTGTAAACTCTAGCCCACCTCGATGTAATGAAATCACGACTTCTGGGCACTTTGACCGGCCCGAGTGGACAACACTGACCAGTTTTCTTAGATTTGAGTAAGAGTGCCGGCCTTGAATAAATCCTGTTCGATCAGGTGAAATGATATTTGGAATCACACTCTTCAGGTGCTTGGCTAAGACCTTGGATAGTACTCTAAAATCTACATTTAGCAAAGAAATAGGAGGATATGATGCACATAATGATGGATCTTTATCTTTCTTTGCCAGCAGAGATATAGAGGCCTGTCTCAAAGTCATAGGAAGAATGCCTGAGGAGAGTGCCTCCATAAACATAGCTTGAAGAATTGGTGCCAATTGGAGGGAAAACTTTTTATGAAATTCAGTCGTAAACCCATCAGGACCGGGCGACTTGTTATTTTGCATAGATTTAATGGCCGTAATTATTTCAGAGATTGAAACGTCTGCACTCATATTGGTACTTTGTTCTTCTTATACAGTGGGAATAGTCAAGTTTTCAAAGAAGGCATGTAGGGGAGCAAGGTCATCACCACATTCTGATGCATAGAGGCTAGAGTAAAATTGCAAAAAAGCTTTGTTTATGTCATCATGATCTGTTCTTTGTGATTGAGTGAGTAGCAGCTGCTTGACGGGCTTGCAAAGCCAATAATCTACTCGCTTCATCTCCAAATTCATAGATGATGTGTCTGGATTTCAAAATGAGATGTGTTGCCTCACCAGTGGATAAAAGATTAAATTCAGTTTACAGCCTCACACGCTCCTTATATAGATCTGGGGTCGGGGATTGAGCATATTTTGAGTCAATATTCAGGATTTGTTGAGAAATCTCATTTAATTTTGAGTTTTTTTCTTTTTTAATTGTAGAAGAATAAGCTATGATTTGCCCTCGGAGCTAAACTTTGAGTCTCCCATAGTGTGGCTTGTGAGATCTCTGGGGAAGTGTTTGTCTCTAGGAAAAATTGTAGTCGGGCTGAAATGAACTCCACAAACTTGTCGTCTGATAATAGAAGAGGGTTAAGTCTCCAGATTCTATTTTGGGGGGGGGGGGTCGATTTGGAAGATCCAAATCAAATATGATGGCACTATGATCAGATATAATAATAGTATTATATGAGCAAGTTTTAACCTTAGGCAGCAGTCTATTATCGAGTAGGAAATAGTCTATGTGGGTATAGGTATGGTGCACGTTAGGAAAAAAAGGAATAAGCTGTGGAGTGGGGAAACTTAAACCTCCAAATATCTGAAAGACCACATTGATTCATGAAGTCACTCAGAACGCCAGCTGACCTAGAGAGATTCTGGGGAGTGTTTGATGACCTATCTAAGGTTACATCTAGAACAAGATAGAAATCACCTCCCACTATGAGAAATCCACGGTCAAGCTTGGGTATTGTTTTGGTTTAGGTTTATTTTGTTTATTTATCAGGATCCCCATTAGCTGTGCCCTAAAGCACCACTAGTCTTACTGGGGTCCACATAAAAACAATACATTTAATACATACATTTAAAACAAGACAGAGAAAAACAAAAACAAACAAAAATAGCAAAAACCTACATTAAACTTTACAGTACACATAAGTCATCATCCAACAGCAAAGACATACATAAATCATTCCAATGTACAAACTGTTGAAACCATCCAGGCTATACAATTCAGTTCAAATCACATCTTACCCTGTCCTGTATGTGTGTGTGTGTGTGTGTGTGTGTGTGTGTGTGTGTGTGTGTGTGTGTGTGTGTGTGTGTGTGTGTGTGTGTGTGTGTGTGTGTGTGTGTGTGTGTGTGTGTGTGTGTGTGTGTGTGTGTGTGAAAAATAATTTCTCAAAAAAATTGCTGTCATCTCAGGGGCATTTAAGTTCACTAAAATAACAGGATTGGCAAAGAGTTGCCCAACAACAATAATATATTGCCCATTTGGACCACTAATTACCTCTTTGGAATGAAAAGAAATGTTTTTGTTTATTAATATGGCCGCCCCTCTGGCTTTTGCATTAATTTTGGACTGGGATACTTGACCAACCCAATTTCGATTAAGACCAGAAATATTGGCATTACAAAGATGAGTTTCTTGTAAAAATGGTACGTCTACCTTCAATTGCTGCAAATGAGACATAACTCCGTCTTTTCACTGGGTTATTGACCCCTTTTACGTTCCAGGATATGAACTTAGTAGGGTTATCAGTGGCCTTATTGGATTGACCTACCATGACAGTCTAAGAAAAGAAATAAAAAGGGAGAAGCAAACCAGATTTGGTAGCCCAAAGGGATGTCCTGTTTGAAAAATATACATATAACAAATACATATAACAAGAGTGCTTGAATGGGGAAAAGAAGGTAATAAGAAAGCAAAGAGAAGGGGGGAAGGAAGAAAAAAAACGGGGGGGGGGTGATACTTGTCACTGATTTTCCTACAATTGTGCCACAAATCAGATGCACTTTGGTCTCTCATTTCTAATTCTAGTTGAGTTGCTTGCGCATCACTAACTTCCAATGTATGCCGGATAGAATGTCTTGCATGAGTCACAGCTAAGATCATAACTGTGAGTCTGGTGTGACTGGAAAATCTCTTATCAACTGCACTGTTTTGTTGTGCTGATGGTGAGGCACTTTTAATTTTTAATACTTTTCAAGTTAAGTGTTCTTCAGGACAAAAAGTGGTCTGATAGGGGCTTCGTCCACACTATCTCTGAAGTCTTTGTGTGACAGATGATGTGGGGTATTTGGGAGTGCTTGAGTCACTACAGCCCTACAGCTCACATTGCGTTGCTGTTCTGCTTTGCGGTGCCTGAAGTTAATCTGGCTCTGACGTTTAGGCTCAAGGTTCTTCGATGTCCCTGCATTCCACCCGTGCTGTTCATCTGTACATGCAAGTTCTGTCTTTCCACCGCCCACTGCATTCTGCACCTAAAATAATGACATTAATAGTATCTCCATAATTTCTCCACATACTATTGACATTTCTATTAGGCATGAACATAAGTATATTAGATTAAGTTCAACTTTATTGTTATTGCACATAATACAAGTACTGAGACAACAAAATGCAGTTTAGCATCTAACCAGACGTGCAAAAGAAGCAGTAAAGTGCCGTGTAATGTACATACTGTATGTATCATATATTTTAGACTAAGCAGTAGAGGTAGGTATGAATGTGCTAAGATATACACTCACCGGCCACTTTATTAGGCACACCTGTCCAACTGCTCGTTAATGCAAATTTCTAATCAGCCAATCACATGGCAGCAACTCAATGCATTTAGGCATGTAGACATGGTCAAGACGATCTGCTGCAGTTCAAACCGAGCATCAGAATGGGGAAGAAAGGTGATTTAAGTGACTTTGAACGTGGCATGGTTGTTGGTGCCAGACGGGCTGGTCTGAGTATTTCAGAAACTGCTGATCTACTGGGATTTTCACGCACAACCATCTCTAGGGTTTACAGAGAATGGTCCGAAAAAGAGAAAATATCCAGTGAGCGGCAGTTCTGTGGGCGAAAATGCCTTGTTGATGCCAGAGGTCAGAGGAGAATGGCCAGACTGGTTCAAGCTGACAGAAAGGCAACAGTAACTCAAATAACCACTCATTACAACTGAGGTATGCAGAAGAGCATCTCTGAACGCACAACACGTCGAACCTTGAGGCAGATGGGCTACAGCAACAGAAGACCACACCGGGTGCCACTCCTGTCAGCTAAGAACAGGAAACTGAGGCTACAATTCGCACAGGCTCACCAAAATTGGACAATAGAAGATTGGAAAAACGTTGCCTGGTCTGATGAGTCTCGATTTCTGCTGCGACATTCGGATGGTAGGGTCAGAATTTGGCGTCAACAACATGAAAGCATGGATCCATCCTGCCTTGTATCAACGGTTCAGGGTGGTGGTGTAATGGTGTGGGGGATATTTTCTTGGCACACTTTGGGCCCCTTAGTACCAATTGAGCATCGTGTCAATGCCACAGCCTACCTGAGTATTGTTGCTGACCATGTCCATCCCTTTATGACCACAGTGTTCCCATCTTCTGATGGCTACTTCCAGCAGGATAACGCGCCCTGTCATAAAGCTCGAATCATCTCAGACTGGTTTCTTGAACATGACAATGAGTTCACCGTCCACAGTCACCAGATCTCAATCCAATAGAGCACCTTTGGGATGTGGTGGACCGGGAGATTCGCATCATGGATGTGCAGCCGACAAATCTGCAGCAACTGCGTGATGCTATCATGTCAATATGGACCAAACTCTCTGAGGAATGTTTCCAGTACTTTGTTGAATCTATGCCACGAAGGATTAAGGCAGTTCTGAAGGCAAAAGGGGGTCCAACCCAGTACTAGCAAGGTGTACCTAATAAAGTGGCCAGTGAGTGTATACAGTCAGTGGTGGAGAGTTACCATATTTGCTGAAGTACTGTATTTAAATACAGTTTTATTTTCTTATGATATCATATAAATTTACATTTGAGTCAGAGGGACCAAACCACTACTTTTACTGCAATATGTTAACCACATCAAGCTCATAATACTTAGGAACTTTTACCGTAGTTGATTTTTCATGCAGGACTTTTACTTGTAATGGAGTATTTTTACTTTTCTGTATTGGTATTTTTGCTGCAGTAAAGGATCTGAATACTACTTCCACCACTGGTTTACAGTGTCATAACAGATATGTAACAGAATGGACAGTATGATCAATGATTTGAATTCAACAATAGAGAGGAGGAATTTGGGTTTATGAATACCTTCCACAGAATAGCTGCTGCATGGCTACATGACTTCCCTAACCCGGCAATGCACGAACAGCCGACTGTCTCCACGACTCCACTTTCCTTCAGCATGACCCATGCTGTTTAGCTTGACTGACGCTTTGGCTGGGCTCTACTGCTGCCTTCAGAAATACAAAGTCGCTGTGTTTTTTTTAACAGGACTTTACCTATTTTGTTACTGCGCAGGTTTACATGCCTCCGTGCTTTTGTAATTGCGTAATTCTTCGCCATCAACACCTTAAGAAAACACAAGGTAATTAACAATATTGATGTAGCTAACATCGCCGGATGATCCGCTGTGGTGACCCCTAACGTTAGCAGCCGAAAGTAGTAGTAGATGTAGCTAACATCAGGCCGCTGTCTCATGTCATCTACCCACTCCGTGGGAAGTGACGGGTGAGGCACTGTTACAGTAATGTCCTCACGACTTTTTAAAGCATCTTTAGTGTGTATCCACCTCCGTTTTTTGTCTATTTGTACCTAATCCATGGCTGAACCTCGGCTTTTACAGCATCCCTGCTAGCTACGCAAATGTAAACAAGTGTTCAGCAGCAAGAGCAAAACTGGGTAAACTCGCGAAGTCAGGAAAAAGGTGGATAGGGCGGGAGTAAGCATCGGCACCAAATATTTCTCTGAGACCGGATTCAATGAAACAAGTTGGTTGGGTGCCTTCAGCTGATGTTAAAGTAATACTGACATCAAAATCTGAAAATTCCTATTGATAGGCTATGTTCCAAGTTGGAATGTGAACACGGAGAAATTCAGTTGCCAAAACAGTGTGTCTGCGGCCACTCGAGAGAGATCTGTGATTGACTGTAGATGGTGTCCTATGACAAATTGTGCCGGTGGATACATAGACACCGGTCAATTTGCATATAAGGTGTGTCCGTAGCGAGATGCTATAAAACCACGGAAAAGCCGTTCTTTCACCCCCTCCTGCTGGCTACTTGGCTCGAGTTTGTGCTATTCTGCTGAGACTTTATTATCGATCTTGCTACGACATATTGCTATCTATCTATTTATCTAAATATCTATCATCTATCTATCTAAGTTATTTATATCATCGAACATATTATTCACCAAGTTGTATTGCACTGCCGTGCCGTAGGCCTACCACCATGCCATGGTCGCATGCGAAATGCGTGGTCCCTGGATTCCCAAGCACGTTATTCAAATCCTCGCACCACTGAATTTCTCATTTTTTCTGCGGCAAGTGATGAGCGGTACCGAGCTACCGAGCCCATCCATGCGAACACCGAGCCACACCCAAACAACCACCCAGGAAGACAGTAGCCAATAGCTTTGAATTCATAAAACCACACCTATTTTCGGTTATGATTCAAACTCCCATTGTTAAAAAATGTGTTCAGAAAGGGCATGTCAGTCTCTCTTTAAGAGCGATTTTAACAATCACATTCTTGGTATAGGAGGAAGTGGAAGAATGAATAGAAGAGTGTACTAGAGCCTTCAGTGATACAGGCATGGTGGAGTTTGCCTCGATAACCAGCGATGTCATATTGAAGCCAGTATTTAAAAATCCTAATATTGGCAGGAAGGTTGCTTTTGAGTAAGTTAGCTACAGTGTCAGAGACATTTCGGCTTGTGTTGATTGGCATCAATTAGGTGGGGAAAAAATTGTGCTGCTTTCGCAGCTGACGGTGCTCATTTATAACTTAACAGAAAGTATGTCATGTAAGATGAAAGACTTCACGTTTGGGTTTACGCCATTTTTTATTTTTTCAAATGAATTACATCTTTATTATGGGGTTAATCCTTCACTTAAAAAAAATCTACTATTTACAGTATACTGTGATGGTTTGTATTTTATGCAGGCTAGGCCTTGTGTAGGCATTGTGAAAAAAAATGCGAGTGACACTTAAAATAAAACATGCCAAAAACTTCCAAAATGCATTAAAAAGGTTAGCCTATAGCTATAGGCTATAATGACAATTAAATGGCTTAAATACATAGGGGCCTACTGGTGCTTAGGGTGCTTCTAGGTTGCTTTCATATGGTTCAAGGGGTAGGCCTACGTTAATGCAATTTTTCCTCGTTTTATCCTCTGGTTCTGCGTAATGGTTGTTGTTCATAGCCTCCGTTTCGGATTCATCTGATTCAATAACAAATCAAATCTCAATACGTGGTCATTTGAAAGATAATCAATGTTATGCAATGAGATTGATTTCATTTGTGCCCCCCCTGAAAAAATGTAATGCCCGCCCATGAATTTGTGTCTGGTGCTGGGTCTGCAAAGTTGTACTTGGCATTGCAAAGGAGGGCACACGCAGACGTTTGTTGAGGGAGAAAGATTTAACGCTGATGCCAAGTAGCACCAAGCTCAGACTCTATTCAGGGCAGTTGATGCCCTCCATGGGCCTGTTTGTGACAGAGTGTGTTGTGCGCGGCCGAAACAGATGTGTCCAACTTTGCCCAGCTTTCTACAGTCTGGAGCTACGTTACCAAAGAGGGTGGGTGTGTGTGTGTGTGTGTGTGTGTGTGTGTGTGTGTGTGTGTGTGTGTGTGTGTGTGTGTGTGTGTGTGTGTGTGTGTGTGTGTGTGTGTGAGAGGGGTGCGAGTGTGTCATTTGCAGTGGTGGGAGGGGGTTGTGGTGGGCGGGTGGTCGTTTGTGCGTGCGTGCCCGGGGTGGGGGTTGGGGACGAGGTAGCATACCCAGCTTCAAAGGTCACCGCTCGTCAAGACTTACCCAAGAGGATCAGATGTTTTATTTAGATGGATATTGAAATCACTAAGTATTAAGATATTGTCCGCATGAGAAGCAAGGTCTGACCAGAATTCCGTGAAATCATCTAAAAATTGCAAGTATAGTTCCAGGTGGCTGGTCAGTCGGCATCATCAGCTATGATGTTGGCCGCCGAAAAACATGCTCAACAACTGTCCGCCATTTCGCTCTCTCCTCACATGCTCTGATGGCTTCTGTTTTACCCATTTTTGTCCAGTTTGAGCTGTAGGTGGCTGGTAGAGAACAACAAATTAAAATGGCAGGAGTTCGTTAACTCCGGAGAGAGCTATTCACGCTGTTGCAGAAGGAGACAGGACTAACACCTCAAAAGATTTTAATTTACTATCAGATTTTGAGCCAAGAGTAAAGATAGAGTCATGAGTTAGGGCAACACCTCGACCTTGTTTGGTAACCTGAGCAACAGGAGCACTAGTGTAGTCAGGCGATGTGGCGTCATTTTGTGGTAAAACATTTGGTTTCAGCCAAGTTTCTCGTAAACCAAGCATATCAAAACTATGCTCCAAGTTTTTTTTTTTTTTAAACTGTGTTCTGTAAAGTGTCCTTGAGTGCTCTGAAAGGTGCCCACAAATAAAATGTATAATTATTATTATTGTTAAGATCTAGCGATCTACCAGCATCACTTTGCTAGATAGTAATCTGACATTGATTAATCTAATTATCAGGAATTATGTACTACCAGAGTTTACTGGGAGTTTTAGTGGTAAGAAAACATTTGGTTTCAGCCAACTTCCACATAAGCTGAGCCTATCAAAACTATGCTCCAAGATAGTCATTTACTAGCATAACGTTTCTGGGCAGTGATATGATATTGATAAGCCAATGTTCAGAGATTGTGTACTGCTGAAGTTTGCTGGGATAGGCCTTTGATTGGGGCTAGCAGTGGGTGAGGTACTTTTAGTTGGGGCAAGATGTCTTAAGGGTAGCAATTGAGGAACTGGGAGGCCTGAGATAATTTTTCATTCACATTGCCATTCCCAGAAGTAGATATAGTGATTAGATTGCTGTGGTTAGCTTTGGTCCGCAAGCAAACTTGCACTTGACAGGGCAGGGGAAGGAGACAGTCTCTGTCTGATAAACTGCACTTCCTGAAATTGCGCTATTACCTACATTATTGAGATGACCTGGATCAACACATTGACTGATTTAGTAGCCCCCACACCTGCACTAAAATTGTGCCTAGCAGTTTCTCTAATTGCCTGCAGCCCACCAGGCCTTAAGTCACCATTATCAAACTTGGTGTAAGCAACTATCTATATTCCTGGATATAATAGCAGCACCTTCCCCAGTAGGGTGGAGGCCATCTGCTTTCAGCAGGCTAGGTTTACCCCAGAAGGAGAGCCAGTTATCTGAAAATACAAAACCCTTTTCTTTACAGAACCCAGCCAGCCAGCAGCTCAGTGAAGCTAGCTACTGTGAATCCCATCAGTACCCCTCACAGGCAAAGGATGAGATAGAATGCATCCACGGTTTAGATTTCTCGTGACCAGAGGTGTGAAGCTAAATTTTACTTTACTGCATGTAGTGCCAGTGCTTTGGATTCTTGCTCCATTATACTGATTTATAGTCTATTACTCAATCAATCAAGTTGCATTTTATATAGCGCTTTTCTAACTGCAACAGCCACTCCAAAGCGCTTGACATTTCTGATCAAATCTGAATTTCAAACACCTGTTACAATAGAACACAAGCCGTTTTCTGTACAATCGCTATCTATTTCATATGCGTAAGGCCACCGAAATGTGATTTACCACGATTAACTTATTCACACGTGTATTACAAAAAGATTTGACATGGGCCGTTTGAGACTATTGACATTAAGCAGACCAGTGACAGACCTTAGTTGGTATGCAGATAATGGATTGGTGACAGCAGTGGAATGGTCACCAGAAACTACAAAGTTATTTTCCTGTACTTAACGTTGCCATTTCCATTATTACCACATGGGAATGAATCAGAGCCTCTGAATAGCACACAGGCTTTGCACATTGACATGGCCGAATGGGTTTCCATGTTAACTGTTCCAATAGATTTATCATTTCAGTGCATGTCACTCAAAAAGTCCAAACAGACTGACGAATGGACTAAGTTGCTGACTGGTGAGTCACTATTGCAGCAGTGTTGTCAACCAACACTTGCTACCATCAACATTACTGTTGGCATAACATGATATTGATATGCGTGGCTCTTTGTGATCCGATGTTTACAAAGAGCCACGCATATCAATAGCTCTGACAACGACTCCTAGAGGATAAATTCCGAGTCTCATCACCAGCCAGTCAGACTAGCTTGGTCTAGTCAGAAAGGCACGAACTGAGGAAGCCTCTTGGATGAGAGGCGAAACGTCTTCACGGATATATACCAAGTCCAGTTGCACTTGATTCAACTCCTGTGGATAACCATGACCTGGATGAATGAGAACATTCACAGACAACCTTGCCACATTGTGATGTGCCTTGCCATTCTAATTAAAATACAAAATGTCTTTAACAAGGAGGTCCTCAGCTGTATTTCACGTTAAGCGATCAAAGAAAACATATACTATGTGTTGGTCCTTGATATTGAAAAGAACAAAGGCCTCTGATGAAAGATGACAGAATGATTGTGGTATGGTCCAGTGCAGTTTTATAGATGGTAAATGCTCTTGTTATTTTTGTGTTTCAGGAACTGGAGAAGGTTCTCAGTATGTCACACCAAAACAAAGATAAAGACAGCTGGAAAGAGGAGTCAGGGTGAGTAGTTGGTTTAAAATTTTTCCTTTATTTTTTTAAAGCATTTATAACTCTCTTTAATGGACTTTGTGTTTAAGACATGAGTCACTCAACATGCTTTACAGAATATTGAAAATATATCCGGGAAGGACGAGAAGAAGCTTTTTCGAGCATCATCACTGAGTCAAAAGATGACGCGTCATAAGTAAGCTGGGTTAACCGTCAGTTTTTAATGGGAATTGCTGATTCTAAACTTCTTCTAGCTCTGATAAGGAGCAGCCAGTTGAAGAGGAGGATGATGAGCTGAAGGAGGTAATGGACCTAAGGAAGATTGCGGTTCAGCTCCTGCAGCAGGAGCAACAGAATAGGTGTGTTTGGGTGGCTCCTAGCCTCATTTGCTCCTTATTCCTTACCTTTCACCATTACTTCCTGCACTTTGAGAAGCATAACAAACAAATGTGAACTTTGCTAGTATGGCAGTGAACCATGTATTAACACTTCTATCCCCTGTACCGCTGAAAGCTTCCTCTACATCTTGACATCCTATATTGATGAGTACGCAAATGATGATTAAGGCCGGGGTGTGTGCTTTTCCATGTAACTCACCATAAACACTTAAGGATAAAACAAGCTGTCCCCGGTGTCCGGTTCATGTTTATTGGCCATTTTCTTGCATTTTTCTGGGCTTACAGCACTTCATTTTCAGAATGGGCTTCTCTTTTGAGAGTGAGTCATTCAGATTTGGTGCTGTGTAACATGATGAGAATGATTTGCTGACTGCTCTCTCTGTGTCGTGAAGCACAGAGAAACTCTCTGCCCTTCTCCCAGCATTTTTCCATTGTCACCATGCTGCCGCTCTATAACCTTTGCTCCGCACTAACAAACTGGTTTCTCATCAGCTTTACTCTCCTCTCTTTCTGCCTCCTCTTTTCTGGCCTCAACCATCTTTTCTACCCCTACTCTCTCCCTGACTGTGGCTGGTGCCCGCATGGTACATGGCCTCTAGACGGCGGTCTCTCATGTGCAGAGCGGAGAGTCTTATTCACCGACGGCGGGTGACTGGCCGTGCACACAGGTGAAGGGAGAGGCATTGTTTCTTCATTTAAAGACAGTTTGCGTCATATAAGGTGTAGTTACAGGGTAAGTTACAGGATGAGAAGATGGCCCCCAGTGACGTCAAACGCACCAGAAGCCCTCGGAAACCCAAAGGCCATCAGTGTTCATGAAGCTTGAATAGATAGATAGACTTAGACTGCTTTTATTTGTCATTGCCATATATGCATGTCACATACATACAAGGGAACGAAATTACACTTCACAAGGACCTTGGTGCCACATAAAAACAAATAACACACAATAAATATCTATCCATTATCCAAACCGCTTATCCTGCTCTCAGGGTCGCGGGGATGCTGGAGCCTATCCCAGCAGGCATTGGGCGGCAGGCGGGGAGACAAAAAGGGCATTAAAAACAAGAATTGCGTCACGGACCTAAACATCACTGGCCTCACACAGACAGTGAGCAAGAACGTACAGTGAATAAGATCTCAAGAAGATATTTTTTATCTAATCTTCTTTCTGAACCTGATTTTATCTGAAGCTCAACACATAGTGTACATACCTCAGCGTGTATTTACTTGTACAGAAAACCACACACTCATGAGCGGACTCTGGTAATTTCAGACTTCACCTGTAATTAAACAACTATTCATTTCCAATTTTTGTATTTGTTTTGTCTGTCAGAGTAGGTGCGTGACTGCCATTTCAGCTGTGGAGGCATAATTGGAGCTACTGTGAAGAACAACACTCTGTTATAATGTCAAAATTGTGGATTACTTGAACTGAAAAGTATATCTTCTAAAATGCCAAAGCGTTGTTCACTGCTCACTCATATGATTTAAATACTAAAGTCCAAAAAAAAAAACCCCAGAACGTGCATACTTTCCAAAAAGAGTGTAGGTGGAAAACGTCAGATCCAAATATTATAACATAATCTATAATATAAATGCTACCAAAAGTTTGTATTTATAATAGCAGGATAATATTCCCCTGTCAAAAGGATTATCAGAGTTAAAATGGTACGGTCGACTTTTCAGCTTAACTGGGTTTATTTGGGCTACTCTAGTTCACTTACAGTACATGGGGTGATTTCCTTTTGGAAATAGGAGAGAACTTTTTCATTAAGGGATTTTTCCCCTGCATACGAAACCAGCTATTGGCATTAGAGCGTTGTCTCCATTAGAGGTGGTTTCTGCCAACAGGTTCCTGAGTCATTCTGGAAGCTCCAGCAGCAAACAGAGGTCACCAGCCCCAGCGGCTCGTAGGTAAGTACTGCTGCCTAATCGTACAAGTGCTATCATTTCATTTACTCTTGTTTTGTTTTTTTTCCTTGCCCCTTTGTATCTGCTTAAGTCGGCGAGTACTGCTGACATCATGTGTGGCTACCGCTTCTCCCTCTCGTAGCCCCCCCCTTCCCATCCACTCCTGTATATTGTACATTACATTACAGTCATTTAGCCAACGCTTTTATCCAAAGCGACGTACAGTAAGTGCATTTAATGTAGGGAATCAGGAGAACTAATAGTCATCAGAGGTCATAAGTGCATCTAAACAAGCATCTAAGAGCAAAACCAGTGCTAAAGTAAAAGCGCAAGAAATATATTTTTTTATTTTTTGCACTGAGTGAATACAATAAGTGCTAAGAGCAAGTAGGGTAGTAGCTCTTGAAGAGGTGAGTTTTCAGCCTGTGCCAAAAGATGGGCAGCGACTGCGCTGTCCTGACATCAGTGGGGAGTTCACTCCACCACTGTGGGGTCAGGACAGGAAAGAGCTGTGACCGGGTCGATCGGCAGCAGGGGCCTCTGGGCGACGGGGCGACCAGGCGTCCCGAGGTAGCCGAGCGAAGTGGTCGGGCGGGGGTGTAGGGCTTGACCATGGCCTGGAGATAGGAAGGAGCTGTTCTTTTCACTGCCCTGTAGGCTAACACCAGAGTCTTAAACTGGATGCGAGCAGCTACTGGGAGCCAGTGTAGGGACATGAGAAGGGGAGTTGTGTGGGATATTTGTGTTATGTTTATCTGTTGCCTTGTTTCACCCCATTTATTGTAAAGCGACTTTGAGTGTTAGAAAAGCACTATATAAGATTGATTTATTATTATTATTATTAATATTATTATTACTCTGCATCAAAAAATACTCCAAACATTAATCATGAACTTTAGCTAGACTTTATCAACTCAAAATATTGCAAAAGTTATATCATTCCTCCTATTGCCAGATGCAGAAGAACTGGTCCCCTATCTTTGTCTCATGCAGCTCAGCACATTGTTTACTTGCTACCTAAAAAGATTGACTTGCTGTTTAACTAACTGAAACTTCTTCAAAAATTCACATATTCTCTAGAATCATGCAAAGGAAACCCGTCTACCCTGTTTTAGCATCCCTGCACTGGCTACCTGTGGGTTTCAGGATTTAAGGCTGTGTCTGGACCCCATTTATATTACAGACCTTTGGACCCCTTATGAGCCATTGTGCAGCCTTAGAGCCACAGACTTGGGTCTTTCTTGTTGTTCCAAATGCTAGAACAAGGATGCCAGGTGACTGGGCCTTTTTTATTCCCCCCCAAAAAACAAAACTGGAAACAACAAAACACTTTCCCACATCAGCTGAATCCTCAACCAAAACAGTGCCAACATATTATAATTGTCAAAATACCCCAAAATATCAGGAATGATATCAGGATATCATTTGTTTTGTTTTTGTTGCCTATATACCATTCCTAGGTGACATTATAGCAGACAAATTTAGAGGTTCATTTACAACTGAAAGGTTAATAAAGTCAAGTCAATGGTTTTGCAAAATGCAGTAAACCCCGAATTGGAATTTCACAGTGCAGAACTCCAGTACATTACAACAGAAAAACTCAGTTGAAAAAGCAAGACAATACACAAATAACATTAAAAATATTAGATAAAAGTGCAAGACAAGTACATGTCATAGAAAATGTACAAAAATGCTAGCCCAGGGCTGCTCTGTTATAAAGGCGCATAAAGCACATGGAAACTATATATTTTTAACGATTATAACCCATAACCCTTGACTCCAGATAGCACCTTACGGTTAAAGTTGCCTCAATTTAAAGTATGTTTTTATCTATTGATGATATAATCTTTGGGGAATTTCAATCCTAATCTTGAACTTGTCTCATTCCCAGTGCTTCTCTGGATGAAGGAAGCAGCGGAGCATCAGTGCTGAGTGGACAGGTACCTACCTTTAAAACGCTACCATGGCATTAAAAAAATGACTAGTTGGGCATCCAGGTGGCGTGGTGGTCTATTCCATTGCCTGCCAACATGGGGATCGCCGGTTCGAATCCCCGTGTTACCTCCGGCCTGGTTAGGCATCCCTATAGACACAATTGGCTGTGTCTGCGGGTGGGAAGCCGGATGTGGGTATGTGTCCTGGTCACTACACTAGCGCCTCCTCTGGTCAGTTGGGGCACCTGTTCGGGGGGAATAGCATGATCCTCCCACGCGCTGCACCCCCCTGACAAAACTCCTCACTGTCAGGTGAAAAGAAGCGGCTGGCAACTCCACATGTATCGGAGGAGGTGTGTGGTAGTCTGCAGCCCTCCCTGGATCAGCAGAGGGGATGGAGCAGCGACAGGGACGGCTCGGAAGAGTGGGGTATTGGGTGGATACAATTGGGGGTAAAAAGGGGGGGAACCCCCCCCCCCCCAAAAAAAATGACTAGTTGTGTTTTATTCTGTTATGGCTCTACATTTCATTTCTCTGTTGTTCACGGAACTCTTTTCATTTCTCTTTTAATAGTTGTTCTTTTCTTTTTGTTTTTTTGTCATGGTAAGAATTCTGACGTCACGGAAAATTGCCGTGACCTGTGACTGAATTTAAACTGTGCTTCTCTAGCCCTCCTCCTCTTGCTCATTTGACGGCAGCCTGAAGACAGAGCAGTGTGAGTCAGAGACAAAGTGGCCTGAGGTCCCACCAGTACTTAACCAGAATGAGGACCGCAGGAGGAACAAATACTTAAGAAAAGATTATCTGAAGGTACGAGAGCCTGTGTACACAGCTATATATAGCCCAGTGTAGGTCAAGTTGATTCATGCTTCTTATTTGAAATATTGAGCAAAAGAGTGGGTGGCAGTTGCCTATTTATTTGCTCTTACCTCAGGCTAATAAGTGGAAAAAAATGATTAATTGAAATATGAAATGGACAGTCCTTTATGTGGAGAAACTTTAGAAGAACTTATACGCAGAAGTTATTTGAAAGTCCTCTTGACTGAGAGATATTGAAACTAGCAAACCCCTAACCCTATGCATGACATGCAGAGCAGTATCCTAGTTTTTTTCATCCATCATTCTTCATTTCAAGATAATGAATGATAGATTAAACTTGATGATTTCGGATTTGATATACTTGATATTCTACTCACCCAAGGCAGAAATTGTTTTCTTAGTGTTGTGTTTGAGCCATAGGGTCGGCACACCAGTGTGATGCCTCTGGAACAGGAAGAAGAGACGAAGCATATAAGCGTCTCCTTCAAGGACACTTTGACTTGTACATTATAACCACTAGGCCATCTTTTTGCCCCTAACTGGTTGCACAAAAACCACTTAGAGGCAGGTGTTGTGGCGAGGGTTTTGGGAGTTTATTCCAACATACCTTGATCAGAAGTCAGCGAGACACCCTCGAAAAAGACACCAGTTCATTTCAGGACACAATCCCTCAAAATGCCATTCATATGCATTGGAAATCTAGAGTCTCCCGTTAATCCAACATGCAAAGCTTTGGACTGTTGAAGAAAATCACAGCACCCACCAAAAAGGTGATGCAAAACAAGGGGAGAACATGCAGACTCAACACAGAGGGACTGTGGCTAAGCCCAGATGCCTGTTGCTGTGAGGCAACTCTGTTAACTACCAACCCTTGCATCACTGTCTCCAATGTAAATCTGAATGATGGAGAATTCATTGTTATGTAACCACAGAGAATCCCTTAATATTTAGATTGCAATAAATCTGAAACAACAAAATTGACAAACCATTTATCACTGTAACGTTTTCAGTTTTATAGATACCTTCATTGCTTTCTTGACAAATTACATGAACATCTTAATGTGCACTAGAACAACTTGAACCAGTTAGACAGTGAGCAGCAGTGACAGATTAGCCAACGTACTCTTTTTTTTTTTCCATGAAAATTTCCTTGAATAATTGTCAAAATATTCTAATGCTGGGGGGCGTCCGGGTGGCGTAGCAGTCTATTCCATTGCCTACCAACGCGGAGATCACCAGTTTGAATCCCCGTGTTACTTCCGGTTTGGTCGGGCGTCCCTACAGACACAATTGGCCATGTCTGTGGGTGAGAAGCCGGATGTGGGTATGTGACCTGGTCACTGCACTAGCGCCTCCTCTAGTCAGTCGGGGTGCCTGTTCGGGGGGGAGGGGGAACTGAGGGGAATAGCGTGATCCTCCCACGGGCTACGTCCCCCTGGCGAAACTCCTCACTGTCAGGTGAAAAGAAGCGGCTGGTGACTCCACATGTATCAGAGGAGGCATGTGGTAGTCTGCAGCCCTCCCCAGATTGTCAGAGGGGGTGGAGCAGCAACCGGGACGGGTTGGAAGAGAGGGGTAATTGGACGGGTACAATTGGGGGGGGGGATAGGGGGGAATAAATTTCTAATGCTTAAAGAGAGGCGAGCCAAATGCAGGATGTCCAGTGGGTGATAGACAGAGTGCTGGACAAGAGAGCATTGTTTGGGGATAACAGAGGAGCTGCCTTAGTGGGATCCAATTACATTGAGCATCATTATATATTTCACAGTGAAGCTGTTTTGCTTTTCACAGTACAAATGCCAGAGTGCTCGGAAATCCTCAAGTGGAAATGAGGAGTGTGAGGTGAGCGATCTTTTTTTTCCCGGATGTTCATGACGTTGTCGGACACATCATTTACATACAGCCTATCAGATCAAGTCATCAAACTGTGAAAAGCCCTCCACCCGCCTCACCAATTCTTGCATGTACTCCTAACTGGGCCAGCTCAGTTTTTGAGGACTAGATCACTCCCTCGCAGATCTTTATACAATAGAGAACAGTTATGGATAAAAGTGTAATTTACAAATAAATGTTTGCTGAATGGTTTACACCATGTTCCAGGTTTTTAGACATGAAAAGTTTAATTTCTTTACTGATTTTGGACCAAATGTAAAACATAATGCAGCACTATAGAAAATCTCAACTGTCATTAAATCATACATGTATGGGTTTTTTTGGGGTTTTGTTTTTTTGCACAGGAGGGATTGCGCAACGCTGATTTCAGCTCAACTCTGACGGTGTTTGGACTAAAGCCACGGTCAGGTAATGGATAAGTCCCTATTCTAAACATGATAACTCAGGATAGATAAAAAAGGAATTACAAAGAAAAGGATAAACTGACATTTTGGAATTGGGGCACTGTGACTATCCATTTCCTTCACAAGGTTTTGGAAGAAATTATTATGACCATGCTAAAACATTTATCAATTTCAGTTGTCTCTACCATTATATAATACACATTAGTGGGGGTTATGGTGGCTCAGGAGGTAGAGCAGGTCATCTGGTAACTGAAGGGTTGTCCGTTCGATCCTCGGCTGCTTCATGCAAAAGTGTCGAGGTGCCTCGCTAACCCCTAACTGCCCCCGATGAGCAGATTGGTGCCTTGCATGGCCGTCACCGCCATCGGTGTGTGTGTGCGCGCGTGTGTGTGTGTGTGTGGGGGGGGGGGGTGAATGTGAGGCATTCATTGATTGTAAAGCGCTATATAAATGCAATCTGTGTACCATTTAGTTTGCATTTAGATTCCATTGCAGTATAGACCCTTTTACAGTTTGTAAACAGTGATGATGTAGGTGTGGATGTGCGCGCATTTAGGCAACGGAAGTATGGCGGAGTTAGCTAGTTTGCCAAACTATGCAAGGGGATTAACGACAAAAGATTGCGAAAGCTACCTGAATAAATTAACTTTGGCGAACGGCAACCGACTTCCAGATCCGTGTGGTATTACCGAGTGGGTGGAAGACGTTACTAAGTGGCCTAATATCCAGTGGCCAGACATAGTATATACATATTTGGTGGAGAAACCGAGCGTATACACAAGAGAGAAGTTACGAGCGTACAAGTCACTGGATGCTTACAACTATGTTGTCTGTGGTCACATACAAAATGTAAAATACCATGACATAGACTCTGAGTTTTGTGTCCTGAAATACGAAGTCTTGCCAAGACAAGGACACAAGGCGGCTATGTACGAGGCACGGGTCATCATAAACAAACCTGAGAACTACGTCCTCACAGCCAATTGTACATGCATGGCAGGGTGAGTATTTTTTGTCGTGTTGCTTTTCTAGTTTGCTCAGGGTTAATGATATCGGCCTAGTTGTTGTGCAAACATTAAATCTGCTTCTATTTTACTGTCATTTTCTCCCCTCATCACATCAAAATGTGCCTTTCCCTGTAACTCAGTCATGATAAACGGGGCATGAAATTCACATTATCATGAACTACACACAGTGTCTTGTTGATTCAGAGTTCCAGCTGTGGATGTAATTAGTTTGCAGTGGAAAAATGCGAAATTATATAGTAGAATTTACAGTCTTCTCAGCCACGGTCTAATTTTGACTGAGATTAAGTGTTAATTGCAAGCCCTGGTCATCAAATTTAAACATATATTGGATTAGTCAATATTTTTTATTCTGTCTTTTTCACATTTCAGACTTGGGTCATGCTGCAGCCATGCAGCAGCAATTTTATTTAAAGTTGAGCTCTGTGTTAGGATGGGGAGGACAGAGAAAGCAGCAGTTACAGCTGAAGCATGTGTGTAGAGGGCACAAAATCAGGATTCTGCGAGTCCAGTGACACCTCACCTGTAAATAGCCAGACACCACATTAGCCAAATAATACCAGCTAACGCTGCTTATCGGTTACTTTAGATATTAGTCTCCATCTAAACCAGGCATTCCAGTGAAACCAAAGAGTAGATAGATAACTTATCTGATATAAAATGGGCTCTGCAAACGCCAGCATTTTTGATAGTGTCCTCAGTCCAGTTTTCATCAATACGTTTGATGGCTTGCATCCACAGGCGCCTCCGGTTGCTCTGAAATGGCCGTGATCCCGTCGGAATTCGGTAAAACGTCAGTCCGCTGTTGGTAGAGTAGCGATTCGTACAGCCAAACACACAACAATCGGACATTTTGATACTGGTTATACTTCTGAATAAACTTTGTAATCTCCTCTTCCTCGTCTGAATCTGTGAATGAATGGGAGACTTGGGGGTAGCATTTCACTTCCGTTGCCTAAATGCGCGCGCATACTTTTAATGACGTAGGCTGTAAAAGGGTCTATGGGAAGCACAGAGGCAGGGGTTAAACTGGAATTTATGTGGTGGGGTCCTGATTGAGCAGGGTTGGCATGGATGTGCATGCTTGACGGCTGCAGTGACGGCGGTGTTTGATTTATAAATAGCATAAGGACTTATTGAGTTGAGTATGCTTGACAAAATAAAATTGTAAGACACAATTCAATTCTCCATTTCATAATTCATAAAAGTTTTATTTTTGGGAGTGCTCGCCTTATCTGACCAAGGCAAATTACAATAGTCTATCTCTCAGATATTTGAAAGAATGTATTCTCAATGCTGCAAGTTTGACTCTTATTTGACCTCACATTTAGTGAAGTGTGTCAATATTTTTTGTTCGTAAACAGTTAGACCATATCAACCCTGAATTCTGAATAACACAATGCAAAATACCAAAAACAATATACTACATAACAATTGTGTTTTCCACATCGATTAATAATAATAATAATAATGATACTACATTTTATTTGTGGGCGCCTCTCAGAGCACTCAAGGACACCTTAAAGAACACAGTAAAAAAACAAAAAACAAAAAAACAAGCAGCACTGTATCAGACAGCATACGATCAAAACAAAGCAGGGTAGACAAGAAAAAGATTACTGTGTTCTCACCCACTAACAATGTTTACCACTATTACATCCGCAATTACATTCACCCGAATTCTACAATGTTAAACAAACAATATTATATAAAACCTTTTTTTCCCCGATGTTCATTTAGAGAAAATATGCTTCATCTTCTGGAAAGATGGTTAAATGCATCCTACAGAATGCCACATAGACTAATGCTAATTGCTAGGTCACAGCACGCTGAGATACACTCTTAGTTTATCAGATCCCAAATAGGCTGGTATGCTGAACCCTGTGTGATAAGACGCCATTTTCTACATGTCAATTGGTTAGGGTGACCAGACGTCCTGGTTTGTCCGGGACTGTCCCAGTTTCAAGCAGGGTGTCCCGAGTCCCAACAGATATCTGTAAAATAGTCTAATGTCCCGGTTTTCAACATCCATCCCCCAAATGACCCGGTTTTCACGGCAGTTAAAAAAAATATTGAATATTATATTTGTTTTCAGCGCTTACAGAGACATTTCCCATGTTCTGTCCCACTCAGTATTACCTAATTCTACCAAAAAACATAAGCACTGCACCACATGTGTGAATTAAACACTGATTTGTCTGTGTGTGTGAAGTTAAAAAAAGAAAAAAAAACTCTGCTACTCAAGCCTGTCTTTTTGGTGGGAGGAGATAGAAATCCTGCCATTATCATGTCCGGCGAGACAGACAAGCGTGTGAGCGCGTACATATGCGTGTGCGCGTGCACGGACGTGTGGTACACTTTTTAGGGTCCCGGTTTGGGATTTTTAAAATCTGGTCACCCTATAAATGGTCAGCCGGCCTTCTGGTAAGTACCCACTTTTTTCCACATGGGTTCCAAGTAGTGCTGCACGGTATACCAAAATTTAGGTACTTTTTTGTTAAAAACAGTTCGGTATTAGAATTTCCCAACATTCGGTACTCGGTGGCAGCGCCAGAGAACTTTGATTGCCGGTGCTACGGGGGTGCTTGATCCTTGACTGGGGGAGCTCTGAGATATAGGCTAGCCTAGTGCATAGGTACAAAACACGAAAACAGGTGTGCACGCTAATTTAATATTAGTTCGCAAGTATCACAGAACTGTAATTGCTATAATGCCAATGGCTGACATTCACCCAATACAAAAGCCAAATGTGGCGTTCCACACAGATTTAGATAAACAGCTAGATTTATAGTATAATCACAACACGACACACACGATGCAAAGCGCAAACCTAACGCCAGAGGCCTCTATGTCAAAACACAAAACTGCAGGGAACTCAGACACAGTATCCACATAATTATGAAGCAATTGGTTATAACCGTCAATGCGATATGATACCAAAACAACTAAATGTCTATCTATATGATAATAGTTAACACAGTTACAATCATTCACAATATGCAACATAATATTCAACCCATCGCCATGAGGGGAAAAAAAACACCAGTCAATTACCAGTCGACGTTTCACAGAAGGACAATTGGTTGTTGTGGCTGAGGGCAAATGTATTGATGATCTGTTGGACATCCAAGGTATTGTATTTAGAAATCACGTCAGGACACAGCGCTGTCGCTCGACACAACCTCTCCGTGGCATTCTTTATTTAGACTGACACAGCATCAAAGGCAGACCCGATCAAACAACCCAGAGCCCGCAGGCATCACCAATCGATCCCAGCACAATAGAACAGCACCAAATCAAATGCAGCACTGTCGATGTGTGCATACATAACATTTCCCCCCCCCCCCCCGGGCAGGATTTCAAACATGAAAGGTTGACACAAAGTCCTCTAGGTGGCCAGGGCGTAAACGTGTGCGAACAGGTCGCGGGGCGGCCTGAGGCTGGGCAGGCCGAGGTGGGGAGGGAGATGGCAGGGGGAGCTGAGGCCCAGAAATGTCTGGGGCCCGTGTAGGAGCTGCATGAAGCCCCGGGGCGTCTCGCCATGCTGAGGGAATGGCTATGGTTGTGTCACCAGCTGTGTGTGGCGGAGCTGACACCTTCCGTAGACGACTGGAGTGCCACCGAGTGCCATCGCTGAGGAGGTAAGTGGCTGGGCCCAGCTGACGGGTGACTTGGAGAGGAGATGACCAGTATGAAGCCATTTTATTGTCCCTGTGGGGCCTGCGGACCCTGACCCAGTCTGACACATTGATGTCTGGCACCCTGGTTCGTTTTGACTGGTCAAACCGTTGCTTCATCCGCGTCTGCTGATGAGTGACTGAGGCTCTGACCCCAGAGGGAGGTGCCTGAGGTGTGGAGGGGCGGAGCCTGTCAAGGGGCATGCACAGTTCCCGGCCTAGCATGAGAGAGGCTGGGTTGCGTCCCGAGGGGCAGCCGTGAGTAGAGGGAGGAGTCGTTGGCAGCTTGACTGGAGGTGGCCACTTGCTGTGTATTTAGCATAGCAGCACACTCAGCTGCTCCCTCAACCTGTAGTGCGATGGTAATTGCTCTGGACAGCAGCAGATCATCTTTTTCCAGCAGGAGAGTCTCACGCACCTTTGCGTTGTTGGTGTGTTCGATTAGCTGGTCGCGAACCATCTCGTCCTGAAGCGGGCCAAACTTGCATGAGCTAGCTAGCCCTCGCAAATTAGCTACGTACTGCCGCACAGACTCACCAGGCAGTTGGTGTCGCTGACGGAATATAAATCGCCGAAGGAGGGCACTCTGTGGAGCAGTGAAATGGGTGCTCATAAGTCCCACAGCTTCGGCAAAGCTTGTGACGTTCCCCAGAGTCCCGAGCACACGATGACCCTCTGCTCCCAAGCAGTGAAGCAACAGAGCCGTCTTCCTAGCCTGGCTCACGTCGTCGAGCCCTGAGGCGATGATGTAATTTTCAAAACTATGTAGCCAGCGAGTCCATGGTACCGGAGGCTCGCCAGGTAATGCCAGGAAGGGGGCAGGTGGTGGGAGAGAGATATCAGCCATCCTCGTCGCCAATATTGTATTTAGAAATCACGTCAGGACACAGCGCTGTCGCTCGACACAACCTCTCCGTGGCATTCTTTATTTAGACTGACACAGCATCAAAGGCAGACCCGATCAAACAACCCAGAGCCCGCAGGCATCACCAATCGATCCCAGCACAATAGAACAGCACCAAATCAAATGCAGCACTGTCGATGTGTGCATACATAACACAAGGCTCTTGCTGTCCTAATATTCACGGCCAAAAGTCCAAGGTTACTGGTATGAGCATCCCTGCTGGTGCGCCTCAAGTATGTCTTTAAGTGTTGGAGACGGGAGAACGTTCGCTCACAGGATGCAGATGTAACGGGAAGTGTCAAGGATATACATGTGAGTTTGCACAGGTCCATAAACGCGTTCTTGTATGGTGCCATCAGTGACAAAAATTCCAAAGTAGTATTAACGGTGTGTCCTTGCTGTGATTTACTTTCAAGTATACGTCGGACTTGGTGTAACTTAGCATTTAAATTATCTTCGGTGATGCCATAGTTCTGTGCCATTGGCAATATGCACTGCTTATCTAAGAAAGATTTGTGTTTTGGGTTGAGGGCTGAGACCCCTGTCAGCACATGACCCACATCTGTGGAGAAGCGTCTCCTCAAGCCATTGACCAGCCTGTCAATTACCGGAGAAAAAAGCTGTGTGCGCAGGTCATCTGATGACTCGGGGCCTCAACCACATAGTCCCGTAAACGGCTGGACTGCTGCCTCTTCAAACCTCGCCAAGCACCTCAGTGACAGACACCAAGACCTCTCCAAGGAGAACAAAACCCGACGGGTTGGCGAATAAGCTAGCTGGCTAGCCAGCTGATAGGATGGCGATGAGTTGCTAAATTATACAAGATACGTAGCTTATCAATGCCAGGCCTACTCTGTATCGTAAATAGCATATTAGATAATTTGAGTTCCAGAACGACAAATGTATTGAGCTACAGTTATTTGGGGGTCTTGTTTTGGTGCTTTTTAAACGGTTCAATAGCTAAATAGCATAGGGCTACTAGCTACATGTGCTGCCATACCATTATTCCGACGGCCCATTATTCCGAAACCTCAATAGTCCGAAAAATGTCCCATTGGACCGAAAGGCAATTTGCCCGACAGCCCGTTATCCCGAAAACAAACGGCCATTGCTCCGAAGGCCTATTGTTCCAAAAATACACACTCTCCCCGCAGTTGTTAGTTCAGTGACTGCCGGTGTTATACCAAAATCTGTGATCCATCAGATTATGTGACCCTGCCCATAAAATGCGCTATTTAGGCTGTCCCCCAGACACTAATTCAAATCTTAACCACACCAAACCCACGTCAAAAATTAACCTTCTCCAACAGAATGCCTAATGTTAACCATTTCTAATTTTATGCCTAAATTTAACCGCATCGATCTGACTGCCATATCATGTCTGAAATTACTTGTTTTAAAAGCATGGTCACATAATCTGAAGGATCACAGATTTCGGTGTAACACCGCCGTGGATCTGGACGGTTTCGTGCTTGCTGCTCTACTCCCATGATACTTGGCGGCTGCGGTACCATTATTGCCTCGCAGTAATATGGTGTTGTTCTAACTTACACCAGAAACATTTCAAAAGGAGACTAACCAGATCCTTCTCACGTTCCTTAATTTGTCACGTGAGCTACACAAGGTGCAGCATTGGCAGGTTTACTGCCCTTCCACCTTAGCAGACTAGAGCAGGCACGAACTCCATTCACTCCAATGAGAGATGTAGAGGTTTTATGTGGCTATTATTTTCTTTACCACTGAAATTGAGCTAAACATGGGACCTTCCCTTACAAGTTGAAAGTGTTCTGAACATTTTGACACTAAATTAGTGTTTTTTTGACTTGTAGAGCCAGCGAAAAACAAGTTTGTTTGGGACTTTTCCAGCAATCTCACAGTGTTACGAATTTGTTAATAAAATGTGATTTCAAAAATGTGATCAACCCTTGTGGACATTCTGTTTCTGATCTATTAGGTGTTGAGTATCGGATCAGTATCATTTCAGTTTCAAGTGTTGTTTCGGTATCGAGTATCGTGATACTAAACTTGGCATTGGTATCGAAGTCAAAATTTTGGTATCATGACAATACTAGTTCCAAGACTCAAGTGGAGGGCCAACCATTTTGATGAACATAGAGCTGATGTATTTACAATTTTGAGTTGACTGTGCAATGGTGTGACAACATTATTCATTTCTGAAAGACCTCTTTCACACATTGCACTGCTAACAGCAGTCATTTTCACTGCATGCTTGAGTTTCATCAGGCGTCCATATACTGGCATATTTGGATTTTTCTTGAAATCCCTGTAGCTCTGTTTGACTCCAGAGAACCCTATTTTTAACTCTGCAAAGTTCTTGAACTTCCTTTCACCATACAGTAATAGCAGTGAGCTTGGTGATCCACCACATTCAGCATTTGTGACCATTACTTGTCATGCTTGTGCTTAATGCACCATAAAACCTGCCATGATCAATAACCTTTTGTCTGTTGTCCTTCTGTAAAGGCACACCATGAAAGGAACCTGTCTGAATAGCCACACATGAAGCATTGTAGTATGGACCACCATCTGCACTATCTCTCACAGCAGAGAATTTAGGGTTCGGCGATGTGTCAGAAGTTTTCTACCAGGCGTTTGGGTGGCGTGGCGGTCTGTTCCATTTCCTATCAATACGGGGATCACCAGTTCGAATCTCCGTGTTACTTCCAGCTTAGTCGGGCGTCCCTACAGACACAATTGGCCATATCTGCAGGTGAGAAACTGGATGTGGGTGTGTGTCCTGGTCATTGCGCTAGCGCCTCCTCTGGTCGGTCGGAGTGCCTGTTCGTGGGGGAACTGGGGGGAACAGCATGATCCTCCCACATGCTACGTCCCCCTGGTGAAACTCCTCACTGTCAGGTGAGAAGAAGTGGCTGGTGACTCCACATGTATCGTAGGAAGTTATGTGGTAGTCTGCAGCCCTCCCCGGATTGGCAGAGGGGGTGGAGCAGGGACCGGCATGACTTAGAAGAGTGGTATCATTGGCCAGAGATAATTGGGGGTAAAAGGGGGTGGGGATTCCTACCGGCCATCCTCAGCCCAACACCTCAAACAATGTCAACTTTGCATTAAAAATGACATAATGGACCAAATGACACATAATGACAACAGTCATAAACATTCACAAAGACTCCCTCATGTTCATTACAGATGTCATGTTATGGTTATGATGGCTTCATGTCACTCTTACCACTTCAAATAAAGTGTTGCAAAGATGCAAATAGGACACATGAGTTGTGACAATCGAAGGAGAACGAGGACAATAGCAGACTAACAGCAGGTGCAGTCCAGAACAAGAAGGTTAATGTATATAGTTAAAAGATCAATAGTAGGACACGCTTGCGTGTGAGTGGCCAGTTTGCGTGGCATAGCCCACATTAGCAGTTTTGCTGCGCCGTGGGAAAAATAAAATAACATATTTTAGACTGGGGAATGCTTTTTACATTACATCGCCTGTACCAGTGATATAATTTGCCATAGAATACATTTTATGGGGCGTCTGGGTAGCGTAGCGGTCTATTCCGTTGCCTACCAACACAGGGATTGCCGTTTCGAATCCCCATGTTACCTTCGGCTTGGTAGGGCATCCCTACAGACACAATTGGCCGTGTCTGCAGGTGGGAAGCCGGATGTGGATGTGTGTCCTGGTCACTGCAGTAGTGCCTCCTCTGGTCAATTGGGGTGCCTGTTTGGGGGGAGGGGGAACTGGGGGGAATTGCGTGATCCTCCCGTGCGCTACATCCCCCTGGTGAAACTCCTCACTGTCAGGTGAAAAGAAGCGGCTGGCGACTCCACATGTATCGTAGGAGGCATGTGGTAGTCTGCAGCCCTCCCCGGATCGGGAGATGGGGTGGAGCAGCGACCGGGACGGCTTGGAAAATAGGGTAACTGGTCATGTACAATTGAGGAGAAATAGGGGGATAACCCCTCCCCCCCCAAAAGGATAGATTTTATTCAGTATGTTTGTGAGAATCAAAGTGTGTGCACACGAGGTGCTGTTATCTCAGTAAATCTGTCTGTGGGCAAAGCAATGGTCTTCCTGTGTGAGTTTGGCTGCTTTCACGTGCTAGATTACAGTAATCCCTGAACAGTCTTGGGCAGACAGTTTATGAGTGATCAATGTGTTTGCATCAGGGCGTTGTGTGTTAAATATCCCAGTGTTAATCGGGGGGGTTGCGAACACCAACCTGATTATTCTTGGGGGTTGTGATTCGAAAAGGTTGAGAACCATTGCACTAGAGAATGAATATCTTAGTTTTGCTGTTCTATATACCGCAAGTGACACAGCATCCATCTTATATCCAATTCTTTTGTCATTAACTACAATAAATGGAAAGGTTTTTTTTTTAATATTCAAATTGAGCATCACTCTAACAGTCTGGTATAGGCCCACTGAACTGTTCTGCAGTCCTGCTCTGTCCTCCGTTCTGCCGTGACTGGCCTTGCACTGCTCCTCTCTGTGCTCCTGGATGAGTCCCCTCTGCTAAGTGTGCTGCCTCACCTGCTTCTGCTGAACTGTGTGGCTCATTTCTGTGCTGTCCTGGTCTGTCCTGCTGCACTCTCTTTTTCATTCTCTGACTCTACTCCTTGGTTGTATGACTTAATCCAGCAAAAAATAAAACTATAAATTTTACAGCAACAATAGTTCATGGAGAAGTTCCAGAATGTTTCAGACAGGGGGCTCAAGCAAAGGAATACGTTGAACTGAAGCGCCACAGAGATGGGGAATGTGGCAAGACACCAGATCGAACACGCTCAACTAAATAGGCTTAACCATGATGTGAACTCTGATCAAATTATCTTGGGTTGCAATCGCCACAACAAGTTACTGACATGTATTTGTGCTTGAAAAATATCTACAAAAAAAAAGTATTTGTGAGAAAATATTGTACAGGTGTGCAACTCTCATCGCATGAATTCATGTACTGATTTGTGGATGAGCAAATTTTGTCCATGACTTCACATTTTGTGATATAGGTGTGTGAATATGTTTTGCACCATATTCACTGCAGCAAAATATAGCAAAAATGTGAGTGTATGAGTTTATTAAGTTGTGATTCGTAAAATAGGATTGGTGCACCTGCAATGAAGAATTTGAGAAGGTGTAACTGTTGTGTTGTGTTTGTGGGAGAGAAAAATAAATCTACATGTTTGCAACTCTTTAACACATTTTCTCTGTGATTTCAAATTTATTGATATACATGTGACTATTTTCTACAACTTAAAATTCCACTGTCACATTGCTCAGTTGGTTTGCCCCATTAATACCTTCATACAAGGCCCCAACAATAAGATGTATTTGAAGAGTCATGGATGAGGGAACAGTCATATGCATTCCCTATGAGAATGTTGCAAGGCAAGGGAAGTCTCCAAAAGAAATCAAACTTATTACATATACTATTAGACTTATTATTAAACTTATCAAACTGAAATTCCCAAAGTTAAATTCTTATGATAATGAATAGTATATGCCTATTATAGACATGGGTGTTCAGTGAAAAATAAGATTAGCTAACAAATTTGGAAAATGAAAGTTGTCATGCACATCTTGTTTTTAAAGGTTAAGGAAAAGTTAAAAAAGTACTGTGTCTAGCCAAATTTCAAACCAACCTACTTATACACAACAAATGCTTGTACTATTTCCACGTAAGTCATTGGCCATGTCATCCGTTTAACTAGAATGTGCTGTGCTAGCAAGTCAAAACAATGAATATGAAGCCGGCCCCTTTTCTCTGGAACTCGGGAAGGATTCTAGGGAAGCACGGATCTGTACACGCTTATGCCAGATTCTTCATTAGGTGTAAAGTACACAAGGCACAGTGAGATGAAATGTTGTCATTGGACTCGTATCTGTTTATTTTTGCTGGCAGTTTTTTTTCATGATTTTAATCTTCCACTCTAGTTGTTAAGAAAAAAAACATGCAGTCTGCTTCAGGTGGATAACCATGAAACTCACTAATGAGACGATTTTGTTTTAGCTTTAAGAGGCATGACTGGAAGACATGGAAAACAATGCGGTGGGGGGGGGGGGGGAGTACATGTTCCAAGCTGTTGCAGTGTTTATCCTGCTCAGTGAGATGAGCTCGAGTGTCTTTTCTTCTTTTTTCTATTTTGGAGCGTGAGAGACGTTTACGAGAGTTTATCAGCAGATTAGCTGAAGAAAAGCAACCATCATTCCATCATTGCATGGGAACATGTATTGTACTGTGCTACATCTATGATATGTGAGTGAAGGGGGTGATTCCTAACTCCAACAGTCACCCACCACTCACAACGTGAATATATATTCCAAACCGTGAATAAGGGCCAACAAAATTTAAACAAAAGGAACCGAATATGATGAGAGTGACTACCTGGATGATGTGGATAATCTGGTGCTGTGCTGCCAGGCCTCTAACATACTCATTTGCAAAGCCAAATTGATATGTGCATTACAGGACACCGTAGAGTTGGGTTACCAGAAGTCCCGCGAGAGTTGGCGACAACAAGATGGATGAATAAAGTTCGCACAGTTAATGGAAAAGCCAGTGTGATTATTTATCAGCTATATGTTAACAGTGCGCCAGAGGGCATATACAACATGGTGTCAGAGTAGAGATTCATATACCCACCGACCGATAAAGAAATGGACACGTACGGCGTTCCAGCACCCAGAATGGACTGGGATTCAACGAACTTACCCGAAGCATGGAGGCGATTCCAGCAGCATACAGAGCTGATGTTCACAGGCCCCCCTGCATGAGAAATGCAAACAAGAGAAATGCAGTTATCTTCTTTTGTGGATCGGGGAAAAGGGAAGAGATGTGTACAATACCTGGACGCTTACAGAAGATGAAGCTAAGACGCCAAAGACATAGTACTATGATAAGTACACAGAATACTTCACTCCCAAGTCTAACCCGATATATGCCAGATATCGTTTCCATGAGAAAATGCAAGGAAACAGTGAGACATTTGAACACTTCGTAACCAAGTTAAAACTGTTAGTTAAAGACTGTGGTTACCCAAACAGTGACGAAATGATCAGAGATCGCATTGTGTTTGCCAGTAACTCCCCCCCCCCCCCGTGTGTGAGAAGCTGCTCAGCCAGGGTGCAAAGCTGATGCTGGATAAAGCTATAGACATAGCCCGCTCACATGAGTTAGCACAGATGCAGCTGAAAGAAATGGTCGGCAGCAAAGACAACAAAAACCATGACACTGTGCATGCAGTAAACAAAAGACCAGAAACAAAATGGCAAGATAGCAGCTAAACTGTGAGACCAAGGGAGTTTAATGCAGCAAATAAGGTATGCAGCAGATATGGAGGCTCACACAGCACAAAAGACGTCTGCCCAGCTGAGGGGAAACAATGCATAAAATGCAAAAAATTAAATCATTTTGCAAAGACATGCAAAACAAATTCGTAGCACACAAAACCTTACAAGAGAAATGTACACACCATCAGAGAGGATGACGGAAAAGAGTAGGAGGAACTGTACATTGACGGCCTCACAGCTGAAAACACAGACAAAAGCAAGCAGTGATCAAGCTTATGCAGAAATTAAAGTTGGCACATCAGATCAGAAAGTGAAATTCAAAATAGACACTGGAGCACAAATCAACGCCCTCCCAGAAAACATGTTTGATGCATTGTTCAATAACACTGCCATAAAACCAGCCACACATAAGCTCACCAGTTATGGAGATGAAAGACTTGAGAGTGAGAGGCACCTGTCAGTTGAAATGTCAACACAAGGACAGAACATGATGCTCGAGCTCTACTAAAGCCCCACCCATTTTAGGACTGAAAGCTTGTTTAGACATGAACTTGATCAATCAAGTACTGGCAGTGACTGAAGGAAACTACAAACCACCAGACAGTGAGTCACAGTCACCAGACAACGACCCACAGTCACAGAGCATACTAAAGGAGTACGCAGATGTTTTCCAGGGCATAGGAGAGTTCCCAGAACAGTGTAACCTCCACATTAACCCAGATGCAACACCTCTTGTATACCCACCACACAGGATCCTCATTGCGCTACGGAGCCAGCTGAAGCAACAGCCTGACAAGATGGAGGAAAACAACATTATCTGCAGGATAACAGAGCCCACAGAATGGGTAAATGCTTTGGTGGTTGTCGAAAAGCCCCAAACAGGCAAGTTAAAAGTAAGCCTAGACCCCAGAGACCTCAACAATGCAATCCAAAGACCACACTACCCTCTACCCACACTAGAGGATGTCACAACAAAACTTGCCGGAGCCCAATATTTCAGTGTTCTAGACGCTAGATCAGGCTACTGGGCCACCAAATCGGCACCAAATCATCGCTACTGACAACTTGCAACCCAGCATTTGGCAGATACATATTTCTCAGGTTGCCCTTCGGGATTAGCTCAGCCCAAGATGAGTTCTAGAGACGCCGCGGATGAGACGTGTGAAGGACTTGGTGGCATAGCTGCTATAGTTCATGACATCCTTGTTTTTGGAAAAACAAAGAAGAACATGATGGCAACCTCAGAGCCATGCTCAAGCACACGAGACAGAGAGGGGTGAGGCTGAACCCTGACAAATTTCGTATATGTGTGACAGAAGTCAGCTATTTTGGGCACAAGCTCTCACATGAAGGCATCAAACCAGACCCACTAAAAGTGAAGGCAGTCCAAGAGATGCAACCACCTCAGAGCAAGGCTGAACTGGAAACCCTACTCGGGATGATCAACTATCTGGCCAAATTCACACCACGGCTCTCTGAGGTAAATGCATCACTGTGACAGCTGTTGTGAGTTGTGAGTTCACAACCAACACACAGCAACAACACAGAGCTCCCACAGCCTGAAGCTGTGGAACACCCACAAACAGGCAGTCAGCTGACCAACAGCAAGCAGTCTGGCTACACCACGAGATACGGCTACACCATCAGACCGAAACAAGTCCTTGATTTGTAAAAAATAAATAAATGTGAATGCACCTGTTATGTTCTGTTTACTAACCTGAAATGACCTATTGTGTTTTGTTTACATGTTAGTAAGGACTACTATGTTAATCTGTTGTACCCAAGAGCATTTTACTATTATTTCCTTTTGGTTTTTTATTAAAAGAAGGGGGATGTAACATCCTTATTTGCAAAGCCAAATTGATATGTGCATTACAGGACACCGTGGAGTTATGTTACCGGAACACCCGCGACCGTTGGAGACAACAAGATGGATAAATCAAGTTCACACAGTTATTGGAAAAGCCAGTGTGATTACTTATCAACTATATGTTAACAGTGTGCCAGAGGGTATATACATCAAGGCCAACCACCTATGCCTGAACATCAGTAAGCCTAAGGAGATTGTCGTGGTCTTTAGGAGGATTCGGCAGAGGAGCTATGCTCCTGTTATGATCACCGAGACCCCTGTGGAGAGAGTGAACAGCTTTAAATACCTCGGGGTCCACATCACAGAGGATCTCAGATGGATGGCACGCACCAACTTCCTGATCAGCAAGGCTACACAGTGGCTTTACCATCTCAGGCAGCTTAAGAATTTCAAGGTCCCCCCTCACATCCAAAAGACTTTGTACACTGGAGCCATTAAAGGTATCCTAACTGGGAGCATCATTGCCTGGTATGGGAGCCATTCTGCCCAGCACTGCAAATCCTTACAGCAGGTGGTGTGTCTAACAGAGCATGTCATCGCAAGACTTCAGTCCCTGCCCTACAAGACATCTTTATCAGGCAGTGCAAGACTAAGGCCCCCAGGATCTTCAGAGACTCCAGCCACCCCTGCAACAGACTATTTAGACTATTGAGGTCAGGAAAAAGCCTCTGTAGCCTCAAGGCCCCAGAAAGACTACGAAAGAGCTTCTACACACTGGCAATAAGACTGTGAAGCAACCAGCCACTATAAGGACACTGGAGACTCACACACACTTAGTCTCTCGATTTATCTCCACTCTGGCACCTTATGCATTTCTATTGCACACTTCTGTTTTTGGTTTGCTGCTGCTGCTGCTGCTTCTTCTGCTTGTGCTTCTTCTTCTTCCAGCTACTTTCATTAGTGGTCACTATGGCAGATGATCCGTTTCCATCTCTGCATGTCGTCCCTCACCACATCCATAAACTTCCTCTTTGGCCTTCCTCTTTTCCTCATGCCTAGCAGTTTCATCTTCAGCATCATTCTCCCAGTATACTCAACATATCTTCTCCACACATATCCAAACATCTCAATCTCACCTCTTGCTTTGTCTCCAAACCGTCCAACCTGAGCTGTCCCGCTAATATACCCCTTCCTAATCCTGTCCATCTTCATCACTTCCAACGAAAATCTTATGTCTTCTCGTCAGTGCCACCATCTTCAAACCAAACAACATAGCTGGTCTCACTACCATCTTGTAAACCTTCCCTTTCACTCTTGGTGGTACCCTTCTGTCGCAGCTCACTCCTGACACTCTTCTCCACCCCACTCCACTCTACCAGCACTCTCCTCTTCACCTCTTTCGCATTCCCTGTTACTTTGAACAGTTGACCCCAAGTATTTAAACTCAGCTACTTTCACTACCTCTACTTGCATCCTTATCATTCTGCTGTCCTCTCTCTCATTCACACATATGTGGTCCATTTTGCTCCTACTGACTTTCATTCCTCTTCTCTCCAGTGCGTACCTCCACCTCTCCAGGCTCTCCTCAACCTGCACCCTACTCTCACTACGGATCACAATGTCATCCGCGAACATCATAGTCCATCGAGATTCCTGCCTGATCTTGTCCGTCAACCTTTCCATCACCATTGCAAACAAGAAAGGGCTCGGCGTCTTGATGTATCCTACCTCCACCTTGAACCCATCCGTCGCTCCTACTGCACATCTCACCACTGTCACACTGCCCTCATACATATCCTGCACCACTCTAACATATACTTCTCTGCCACTCCCGACGTCTTCATACAATGCCGCACCTCCTCTCTCAGTACCCTGTCGTATGCTTTCTCTAAATCCACAAAGACACAATGTAACTCCTTCTGACCTTCTCTATACTTCGTCATCAACACTCTCAAAGCAAACATCACATCTGTAGTGCTCTTTCCTGGCATGAAACCATACCGCTACTCGCTAATCATAACCTCTCCTCTTAACCTAGCTTCCACTAGTCTTTCCCATATCTTCATGCTGTGTCTGATCAATTTTATACTGCTGTAGCTACTACAGCTCTGCACATCAACCTTATTCATGAAAATCGGTACCAGTATGCTTATTTGTCACTCTTCAGGCGTCCTCTCACTTTTCCAAGACTTTGTTAAACAATCTAATTAAAAACTCCACTGCCATCTCCTAAACACCTCCATGCCTCCACAGGTATGTCATCTGGGCCAACCGCCTTTCATCTCTTCATCCTCTTCATAGCTGCCCTCACTTCATCCTTGCTAATCCACCGCACTTCCTGATTCACTATTCCCACATCATCCAACCTTCTCTCTCATTTTCTTAATTCATCAGCCCCTCAACATACTCCTTCCACCTTCTCAGCACACTCTCCTCACTTGTCAAACTTTTCACATTTTCATCTCTATCCTTCATCACCCTAAGCTGCTGCACATACTTTTCAGCTTGCTCCCTCTAGCTAGCCAATTGGTATAAGGCTTTTTCTCCATCCTTGGTGTCTATGCTTCTCATACAAGTCATCATACACCTTTTTCTTTGCCTTCGCCACCTTTCTTGTTGCCTTACGCCACATACTTTTTTCAGCTCTCTGACTATCCCACTTCTTTTGCGCCAACCTCTTCCTCTGTACACTTTCATGTACTTCCTCATTCTACCACCAAGTCTCTTTGTCTTCCTTCCTCTGTCCCCCTCACCATTTTTGCAATAGTTGCCCAGCCATCTGGCCACTCTTTACTACCACGCAATGCCTGTTTTAGCTCCTCCCTGAACTCCACACATCAGTCTTCCTTCTCCAACTTCCACTGTTATATTCTTGGCTCTGCCTTCACTCACCTTCCTCTTCTTGGTCTCCAAAGTCATCCTACAGGCCACCATCTGATACTGCTTAGCTTCATTTTCCCCTGTCACCACCTTGCAGTCTCCAGTCTCTTTCAGAGACTGCACTGCACTCCACTTTGTGGGAAGCCCTTAAGGCTGTCGTACATGGCCATATTATTGCTTACGAGGCCAAATTGAAAAAGGACAGAATGAAAGAAATGTCGGAAATTACTGTTAAGCTTTCAGCACTTGAGAATGAATATAGATCGTCAGCTTCACCCTCCACACTTAGTGACATAATGAAACTAAAATTCAAATATAACTCTATTCTCTCCGAACAGGTCAGCAAAACGTTATTGAAAATGAAACAAAAACACTTTGAGATGAGTGACAAGCCGGATAAACTGTTAGCGTGCCAACTTAGGGGTATTCAGGCCAAACGAATGATTAATAAAATTAAAACCAAAACGAGCTCTATATCCACAGACCCTAAACAGATCGAGTGTTTCCGTGAATTCTATGAGAATCGCTACACCTCGAGAATCACTGCTGATACAGCGCGGATTTCACACTTTCTCAGCGCGCTACACCTACCTAAACTGTGTGCCTTGGCGCAAACTGAATTAAATGCAGATATAACTTTAGAGGAAGTTACAGAAGCAATACGCTCTTTCCCTAATGGGAAGGATGCCGGACCGGACGGGTATGGCATAGAGTTCTATAAAGCATACTCGGACAAAGTCTGTCCCATTATGTTAAGGATGTTTAATCATTCTATTGCAACGGGACATCTCCCTGAATCCCTGTACGCGGCTAACGTATCCCTGTTATTGAAGAAAGATAAGGGTGAAACTGATCCAGCATCATACCGTCCTATTGCCTTCCTCGGCTGTGACTTAAAGGTGTTCACCAAGATACTGGCAAACAGACTTAATAGATCTATAGCAACTATAATCCACCATGACCAAACTGGATTTATCCCAGGAAGATTTTCCTTCTTTAACGTTAGACGATTAATGAATATAATGTACTCTAAATATGATAAAGATGCCAGTATTGCTGTCTTGGCACTCGATGCCCAAAAAGCCTTTGATCAGGTTGAATGGAGACATATTTTGACAGTGTTGAGAGAGTCTGACCTAGGTGACAATTTCACCTCATGGGTCAAAATGCTATACGCCAGCCCAACAGCCTCAGTTATCACAAACAGTGATAAATCACCCGCCTTTACATTGCACCGCCCCTGCCATCAAGGCTGCCCTTTAAGCCCGTTACTATTCGCACTCGTCATGGAGCCCCTTGCTATTAGTATAAGAAATCATCCTTCTATAGCCCCATTGATGTTAGGCAAGGTGGATCACCTCATCTTGCTCTACGCGAATGATGTGGCTCTGCTTCTCTCCTGCCCCGAAGAATCTCTACCACCCTTACTAGAACTAATTACAGAGTTTGGTGAGCTTTCTGGGTACACTATAAACTGGGACAAAACCGAATTCATGCAGCTTAAAGGGAAGTTGAACTCAACATTTGTAAAAAATGTTCCCTTCCGCATTACTACAGATAAGATTAAATATTTAGGCGTGGTCATCCCTAGAGATCCCAAACTGATTTATAAACTGAACTATTTGAGCATGGTAGACAAATTGAAATCCAATATTGAAACCTGGAGGCTCTTACCTTTATCCATGATAGGACGAGTCAACGCAGTTAAAATGGTGGCTCTCTCCAGGTTTCTATACCTCTTCCAGAATCTACCAATATTTTTGCCCAAGTCTTTCTTTAAGCTACTAGACTCTATTGTCCTTCCCTTTGTCTGGATATACAAGGCACATCGTATAGCCAAAAAGCACATACTCAAACCCAAAAGTGCGGTGGGCCTCAGTCTGCCTAATTTCCAATCCTACTACTGGGCTGCCAACTGCAGAGCGTTGATGTACTGGCAAGGTGCGTACACAAACAGCCTCACCACCTCCACCCCTTCATGGCTTGCAATAGAGCAGGATATCACCAAAAGCTCTCTCCCCGCTCTTCTCTTCGCTAGGAACGTACCTCCAAAAGCCACTGTGGGTGATAACTTTATGCTTATTAACGCTCTAAAAATCTGGTATCAAATTAGGAAAGTGTTTGCTCTACCTGACATCTCTGCCTATACTCCTGTTTGCAACAACCATGCCTTTTCCCCTTCTCTAACTGATAATGCCTTCACAATTTGGAGAAACAAAGGTATCATCACTATTGCAAACCTTTATATAGATAATGCATTCACCACCTTCGCACAGCTGAGGGAAAAGTATGCACTCCCTGCATCCCATTTCTTCCGTTATCTCCAGATTAGAGACTACGTCCGTACCAACCTGCCTAACTTTGAGGTGTTCCCTGCCGCTGTCAACTTACAGTTAGGTCCATAAGTATTTGGACAGTTACACAATATTTGCAATTTTGCCCCTGTACACCACCACAGTGGATTTGGCATGAAGTATTTGAGATGTGATTGAAGACTAGACTTTCAGCTTTAATTTAAGGGGTTGGATAAAAATATGGCATTAACTGTTCAGGAATTACAGCCATGGATATACAGGGTCACCCCATTTTCAGAGGCTCAAAAGTAATTGGACAAACAAACATAACTATGATTATAACAATTATATTTAATGTTTGCAGGAAAATCCTTTGCAGTCAATGACTGTCTGAAGTCTGGAACCCATCGACATCTTCAAATTCTGAGTTTCCTCCTTTGAAATGCTTTGCTAAGACTTAATGGCAGCTGCCTTCAGTTGCTCGTTGTTTGTGGGTCTTTTGGCCATTAGTTTGATCTTCAGCAAGTGAAAAGCATGCTCAATTGGGTTGAGGTCAGGCGACGGACTTGGTCACTGATGAATATTCCACTTTTCTGCCTTGAGAGACTCTTGGGTTGCTTTCTCGGCTTGTTTTATGTCATTGTCCATCTGCAGTGTGAAGCGCCGTCTTCTCAGTTTTGTGACATTTAGCAAAATCTGAGCAAATGGTATATCCTTATAAACATCACAATCTATCCTGCTACTTCTGTCAGTAGTCACATCATCAATGAACACCAATAACCAAGTTCCACTGGCAACCATACATGCCCATTTCATAACACTACCTCCACCATGTTTGACAGATGATATGGTATGCTGAGAATCATGAGCTGTTCCTTTTGTTCTCCACACTTTTCCTCTTCCCATCCTTCTGGTACAAGTTAATCATTGCTTCATCTGTCCAAAGAACCTTGTTCCAGAACTGGGTAGGTTTTTAGATGTTTTTAAACACAGTCTAATCTGGCCTTCCTGTTCTTAAGTGACACCAGTGGTTTTCACCTTGTCGTAAACCCTCTGTATTTATTTTCATGCAGGCGTCTCTTGATTGTAGACTTGGACAATGATACCCCTACCTCTCAAGAGTGTTTTTGACTTCACTAGATGTTGTGAATGTGTTTGTCTTCACTAGGGAAAGAATTCTGCGATCATCCACTGTAGATGTGTTCTGTGGTCTTCCAAGTCTTTTGGTGTTGCTGAGCTTGCCAGTGCATTCTTTCTTTTTAAGAATGTACCGAAATGTTGATTTGGCCACTCCTGAAGTGTTTACTATACATCTGATAGATTTCCTTTGCTTTTTCAGCCTAATGATGGCCTCCGTCACTTGTATTGACACCTCTATGGACTTCATGTTGAGAGTTCCAATGAACAGCTACCAAACGCAAATGTAAATACTTGGAATGAACTCCAGACCTTTTATCTGCTTAATTTGTCATGGAATAATGATGGAAAAGGTCTTACCTTCCCATGAAACCACTTGTTAGTCAAGTGTCCAATTACTTTTGATCCTCTGAAAATGGGGTGACCATGTATAAAACTGGCTATAATTCCTGAACGGTAATTGCAATATTTTTGTCCAACTCCTTAAATTAAAGCTGAAAGTCCACACTTCAATCGCATATTGGTTACTTGATTTCAAATCCACTGTGGTGGTGTACAGGGGCAAAATTACAAATATTGTGTCGCTGTCCAAATACTTATGAACCTAACTGTACATACCCTTAGGAATCAGCCCCCTCATTCAAGGAGACTTTTACTAGATTTGTTGATGTTTTTACAACACATGATTCAGTCTCCACGCAGCACTTAAAAGAAGCTTGGGAGGAGGATCTTGGTATGGCAATCGATGATGAGAGCTGGGAAACAAGCCTTAAAGCTATCCACAGCTGTTCTATAAACTCCCGACACCAACTTATCCAATTTAAAGTGATTCATAGGCTGCACTACTCCTGTACCAAGCTACACGCATTTTATCCCGCTGTATCCCCAATCTGCCCGAAGTGTAAAGCAGCGGAGGGCACACTGGGCCATCTTTTTTGGTCTTGCCCTAAACTAAATAAGTTCTGGTCAGATATTTTTAAATGCTTTTCTGATGTATACTGTTTTTGTGATCTGTCTTGTCTATCCCTGTTAATTGAAAATTTTATAAATAAAATATTTTAAAAAAAAGCATTTCACTACATGTTGTACGAGGATTATTGCTATTTGGCAAATAAAACTCTTGAATCAGGATTCCATTTACATGAATCAATGTAAAATGATACTCTGGTTTATTTATCAGATTACAGACATCCAGGAAAGGATTTAACAATACAGGTTCTCCAATTTAGTTTAAAACTACCACATGTCAAAGACTTACATTACATCATTTTGTTAGTTAAGAAAATACAATGTTATCTGGGCACGGAGGCCCAGTGGCTAGCATTGTTGCCTCACAGCAAGAAGGTCCTGGGTTCGAACCCTAGACCGTCCCAGGTCCTTTCCGTGTGGAGTTTGCATGTTTTCCCCATGTCTACTTGGGTTTCCTCTAGATGCTCTGGTTTCCTCCCACCATCAAAAAGACATGCATGTTAGGGTTAATACCCCTGTCTGTGCCCCTGACCAAGACAATGGAAAGAGAACTGGAGTTGTTCCCCGGGCGCTGCACCACAGCTGCCTACTGCTCCTATACAATAGGATGAGTTAAATGCAGAGAACAAATTTCATTGTAACCTAACAACTACAGTGACAAAATAAAGTGGCTTTCTTCTTGGGGTTTTTTAAAATGCGGAGCTCATGCATGTATGCTGACAGACAGTCCGCAGTTCTTTGCCTTTCATACTCTGAATACACTGGGACATACTAAAAGCCCATGCTGAAACGTTTACAGTAGTAGGTACACCCAGACAGAAAATTTGTGTAGTGTGCAGACATCTTATACGGACATCGTTGTGATACACCTTTAAGTATGTGTCGACCACAGCGAATATCTGTCTTATGAATTGGCCCATGGGAGTGAGACACTGATCTGCTACATCGATGACGTTAGTTATAAAACGTGGACACATCACATATTTCACTGAGCGCCAAAAAAAGTATCTTATTTGTTGTAAATGAATTGTCTAAGGTTGCAAATCCTGTCTTTCCAACTATTTCTGAGGTCTTGGTACAGTGACCTTGACCCGCTCATTTCAGGGTGGAGTTGTTTGTGGTAGCTGTGTGGTTTGTGGTATCTCTGTCCGCATCTGTTTTTCAAAACAATACATGCTGTTCTGTTTCAGCTTTTACTAGAGGAAGCCGCCAGGAGTACAGCTCTACAGATCCCAGTTTCACTATGAGGCGGAAGATGGAGCACTTGAGAGAGGAAATGGAGCAAATAGGACTCCTACGGCAGGTCAGACATGTTAAAGCCTGTTAATGCCTTTGTTTATATGAGTAAATCTGCACTGGGACACTTTCCTGGGAATTAAGTGGTTGCCGGCTGTTGTCTGGATAGCTATGGAAGTTATGTGGTCAAGCGTGGATCTTTCTGAACTGACTGCCACATTGCAGGTGTGGTTAACACAGTTGAGCATTCATAGCACACAGTCCTGTGATTTTCAGTCCAGGCTTCAAGGACAAATGGCACTGTTGGTTTTCTAATCTAATTTGAATTTACTACTACATCCGTTAGAAAAACACTGGCCTAATGAACGTGCTAAAAAAGATGTATGTTCTGTGAAATTCTTATGCATCAAGTAATAACTCCACAATGATAGCCATGATCTTGACTCGGTGGATGAGTCACAGCTTGCAAACTTTCTGGATCAACATTAGGTTTTTTCACTTTGAGAGCGTCACTATCCAGCTATCTTGCCTTGCATTTGTAATGCTTTAAATTTGAAATGAATGTAAACAGCACATGATATCAAGTATAAACATGTCACCTAATAAAAAGAAGCACAGGATCTCTTCTTCAGTACTGCTCAGTACATGCTACTGTATGATAGTACTATTTTAGCCTATTTTATTAATTCCCGGGATCTAAGAGCTAATCTGGTTTTTATTTTGAAATATATGTGAAAATAATGCAAAATCATGAAATGCAACTTATGTATATCAAGTAAAGTACAGGATTTTGGAACCAGAAATTATCAACTGCATGTTGGTATTACTGAGCCTCCATGTCCCAATGACTGCATCCTTAATGATACTTGTTATTCATTTCGCTTGCCACCTTGAAATAGGGGGAGCATGTACAAGTTAGCCATAGTGGTGTAGAAAATGTGGCTGACTTTCCAGGTATTTTTTTTTTCATTTATAGTAATGAAAACAAGATTATGGTGCCAGAGCATTGAACACGAGTTGCTTACCAAATACTTAACAGTCCTATAGCATTTTTAAAAGGGGTTTGCCTAGTCTTGGTATCGACAGCAGTATGAAATATTTATGTGTAGAGATATCATGAAGTCGGTACTTCTTGCCATTTTGGTGGTCATGTATCAGGGGAATTTTATTTTTTACCAAACTGAACAAGCCAATCACAACTGGTGCCAGGTTCTGCATCACCCTTGGGTCCCTGTGATTTCAATCAATCATTTATGATTTCGTAATTCATGTAAACTCACTGCTGGTCAGCTTTTCCTGAGAGCCAAGTAATGGCCATCATATCACATCTGTCTTCAGAATGATTAGCGTAGTTAAGAGGGACAAGTGACTTGCAAAATTACTTGATAAGTAAAGCTGGTCATGTCAAATGTGCCGTTTCTGGCTGTCAATGGGCAAATAAATCTTTGTGTAGTCAGCTACTTCTTCTGATACAGGGAATCAGAAGAAGTGGTTGAAATGTATGTATAACAAACACCAAGTAGAAGTTGTCTCACTTCTCTCCCAAGTGCATTCTGAATGAAGCACAGTTCATTTCTGGATTTGCAGCACAACTGACTAGACCCGATCAGGCTTTCAGCCAGGGCAATGAATATTACATATGTGAAAAAATGTACTGTACCTAAAGTTCAGTGGAGAGAGAGAGGTGCTGGTTATTCCCCCACCCCCTTTTTTTTTCTTCCCAATTGTATACGGCCAATTACCCAACTCTTATTGAGCCATCTCGATCCACGGAGGGCTGCAGACTACCACATGTCTCCTCCGATACATGTGGAGTCGCCAGCCGCTTCTTTTCACCTGACAGTGAGGAGTATTGCCAGGGGGATGTAGTGCGTATGAGGATCACACTATATTCCCCCCAGTTCCTCCTCCCCCCCCCGATAGGCGCCCTGACTGACCAGAGGAGGTGCTAGTGCAGCGACCAGGACACATACACACATCCGGCTTCCCCCCCGCAGACACGGCCAATTTTGTCTGTAGGGAACCTCAATCAAGCCAGAGTTAACATGGGGATTTGAACCGGCGATCCACGTGTTGGTAGGCAATGCAATAGACCGCTACGCTACCCGGACACCCAGTTATTCTTTTTTTGTTGTTGTTGTTTTGTTTTGTTTTTTTAGATTTTATCAGGGTTCGTACCCTGTTTTATTCTGAATTGGTAATTGTTCTTTTTTTAAGCAATATGATGTAAAGACCATAATGAAATGGATGGAATTGCTGAAAATTGGGAAAATGTAGAACCTTTCAAGCTCTGCATGTGTTTTATTGTTTCTGAATAGGTAATAATGATGGCTATGTATTGTTTGTGAAAAGGCAGTTATGTAAAGGGAATGTTTTGAAACATGATTTCAGAATATTGAATCGAGACTGAAGGTGTTTCTCCCAGATGATGTCGGAGCTGCTCTGATGGATGGAGTCGTCCTTTGCCATCTAGCCAATCACATTTGCCCTCGGTCTGTTGCCAGCATCCATGTACCCTCCCCTGCAGTGGTAAGCACTAAGCAGCCTTTCAGTATAAAGCTGGGATTGTGGAGACCACGTTAAATAAAGGTATACCTGTGTAGACTTTGGACTGCACCACCTTGTAATAGTAAATGTCTTTTCACTTTTGGCATTGTACATGAACAAAAAGGGGATTATCTTAAACATTCTATGTATTAACTGAGCTTTATGTCCTGAAGTTTGATTTGTTGCTAATGTTACTGTTATTCTGGTTTCCAGCCAAAACTTAGCATGGCTAAGTGCCGTAGGAATGTAGAAAACTTCTTGGAGGCTTGCAAGAAACTCGGTGTCCCGCAGGTAAAAGAAACACACCTGTGCATTCATACACACCAGTTTAATCAGTTCAGTTATTAAGTCAAGTCAAATTTACTTGTATGGCCCAAATTACAGGGTAATCAGTACAATGCATGACATACAACACCCTCTATCCTTGGACCCCAAACCCGAATGAGGAAAAACTCCATACAAAAACCCTTATCAGGAAACGGAAAAAAAAATGGCAGAAACCTCAGGAAGAGAAACAGAGGGAGGATCCCTTTTTCAGGACAGACAGACGTACAATAAGTGTCAAATGCAAAAAGCACACATAAATAACAGAATCATAATGTGACATCATAGATTACACAGAGCAAGGTAATGTGGAATACATACAGTTAATGAATAACATTTAGCACATTTAAATGTGCTGGGTAATAAACTTGTAAAGAGAGTGCAAGGCAAATTTAGTGACTCAGTGTCCATACAAGATGACGTCAGGAACCCCCCACAGATGCAGTCGAGAGGCGGCGGGACCCCGCGCCACAAACCAGCTCTGCTCAGTGGAGTCCTGCAGAGACCACACATACACACAAGAGGCGAGGCAGACTTCCACACAGCATTCACACACAGAAGAGAGAAGTGATGAGAGTGATGCAGAAGTTGTCATAGCTAAAACAAATAGTATAAAAGCAATTTTAAATGAGAACAGCACAAACGATAGCATAACTGTTTTTTTTTTTTTGTTGCTTTGTTCTCTCTGTTTTTGGTGGTGTCGTTTTTGGGACATTTGGGATGTGTGTTTTTGTCTTTTGTGTCGCACTGCTGTGGGCTGGGGGAAATGGAATGAAAGAAATGACAATAAATTGTCCCTGATTCCTGGTTAATCTCCAGCAGGGTGGGACTGTGACCAAGGGAAAACAGGATGCATCACAAACGGGCTCCGAAGTCATCAGGCGGTCAAAAGAGAGAGAGGGGGAGAGGGATGATGATGATTTATTTTGAACATGTAAACAAGCAGGATATAACATATAAATAAGCCATTGCCAATAATCTGAAGTGATAAACAAATCCACACCTCAAACTCAGTGAGCAAATGTCCGTGTGCATCAGATTATTTGTTACATGTTGGAAAAGGAGTAGGAGGAAGTATACACTTATTTTTTCCTACCCCTTCTCACCTACTCTTAAGTTAATTCAGCTACTACACCTTTCAAACTCAATTCCCACTGTACTGTATGGTTCAAATTCTATGCAAGTTGTGCTGCACGATACAAACTCAACTACTGTGAACAATAGGAGAAAAAATAAAACAAAAATAATGGTCATCAGACAGTCCATAAAGGAAGAAAAATTGTCCTGGAAAACAAGAAAGAGACGGAGAAAGAGAGAGCGAAAAAGAGCGAGGGGGGGACAGGCACACACATGTGCTCAGAGATAGAAACAAAGTTAGGATGGTGTGATGCAGTCGGAAAGTTTAGGAACATTCTTGTCAGCAGGACAAAACCCAGGGATGACTGCTAAGATGACTGCTAATACACTGAGACTGAGACCCTCCCAGATGAGGACAGTTATGACAGAGCTCGGAAGGAAGTCAAACTACCTCAGAAATAAGACCGTTAGTTGAACGCTAATGAGAACAGATAGGTTTTCAGTTTAGATGTGAAAGAGTCTGCAGAGTCAGATTCTCTGATGGTGGCTGGGAGACTCTCCCAAAGAAAGGGGGTGTGGTAAGAGAAGGCTCTGCAGCCTGTAGACTTCTGTTTAACTCTGGGGACACAGAGGAGGCCTGCGCTCTAAAGTTGTATAATATCTGTCAAATATGAGGGGGCAAGCCCATTGAGTATTTTATAGATTAAAAGTAGGGGGCGTTGGGGCAACATGGCAGTCTATTCCATTGCCTACCAACACGAGGATTGCCCGTTCGAATCCCCATGTTACCCCCAGCTTGGTTGGGTGTCCCAACAGACACAATTGGCCATGTCTGCGGGTGGGAAGCCGGATGTGGGTGTGTGTCCTGGTCGCTGCACTAGTGCCTCCTCTGGTCGGTCAGGGCACCTGTTCAGGGGGGAGGGGGAACTGAGGGTAATGGCGTGATCCTCCCACATGCTACGTCCCCCTGGTGAAACTCCTCACTGTCAGGTGAAAAGAAGCGGCTGGCGACTCCACGTGTATCGGAGGAGGCATGTGGTAGTTGCCAGCCCTCCCCGGATCGGCAGACGGGGTGCAGCAGCGACCTGGACAGCTCGGAAGAGCGGAGAAAAAAGGGGGGGGGGGATCCAACAAAAAAAAAGTTAGGGAGCCAGTGAAGGAAGGCTGGAACCGGCGTAATATGGTCAAACTTCTTTGTTTTAGTTATATTCTAGCAGCAGCATTTTTTTAACCATCTGAAGAATTGTAGTGCTAGCGTGTGGCAGGCGGGAAAAAAGGACAGTCTAATCCGGATGAAACAAAAGCATGGATCAGGATCTCAGCCACTGACAGAAAAGACTGGAATTTTGGAAAGGGAGCTTAGTTATATAAAAATGTAATGCTCCATAGGAGGGTCGATTTTTTTTTTCTCTGCTTCTTTTTATCCCATTATGTAGTGTGTGTTGCTATGGTTAGGGAAAATTCAGGGTTTAGAGATCAGGAAACAACGGATTTTGGGTAATGTTGGAGAAAGGATGTAAATATTCTTGCACATTTTATTCTCTTTATTGCTTATTCTTAAACTGACGAGGGATGTCTTTCTGCCTACTCAGGACAAGCTGTGCCTGCCCCATCACATTTTAGAGGAGCGTGGTCTGGTGAAAGTGGGTGTGACTGTCCAGGCTCTGCTGGATCTGCCTACTTCTAAAAGCTCACAGCTGTCAGCTGTTTGACACCAGCCTCAATGCTGTGCCCATCCTGTAGTCATCCTGATACCCACTCCCCACCTCAATGCTGCACCCCATCGCCGGAGCCCAGGAAGCCCCTAAGGGTGAGGACCCGGTTGCCATGGGAGAAGGAGGTCTGCTTCTAGCTGACTGAATCAGGAGCTAAGGGACCAAATGGGCCCACCTCCTCAAATGATGTCAGCCTGGACCCACCTCCTGTCCATCGCATTTCAAACATGTTTTCTGGCCTCCTTACTGGGGTAATACTATATGTGTGTGGACTGCCAAGGTGACTGACTGTGTGTTATCTTATTGTGCTGCATAGTAGTTTGGATTTGCTAAGGGTACATTTACAGAGACACGGTTCCTGAACTGAGAACTGTGCACCTCGTTCACCATGCTCAGTGATGATTGAGCTTGGAAGTGCCAATACTGACAGACTTTCAGTGATGGTGCCCATGATATTGGCAGTAATGAGAGATGGCAATTTAAAAGGCATGCAACTCATTCTTTCACTCAGAGAATCGAGCTCCATGTTGGACATTTAGCCACAGACTCAAGTGATCCTTATACGCTTGAGGTATTTTTCTTTTTCCTGTGGAGTTTGTTCTTTTCCATGAAATTGTTTTATCATTTTCATAAGACCTTTATTGTAATATGCAACACTCATTTTTCGTATGTTATCTTTTTCATTAGACGTGCAGCTGCTGTCAAAACTAATCCAATTTGGCACATTCAGTTATTGCCAAAAGTTGAAATATTTACCAAAATATTCTAGAATTACAGCAACAGTAATAATGCCATTCAAGGTATAAATGGCAGGCTGACCTTTAAAATGCAAAGCATTCCAGATATGGATAAACACTGTTTCAGGGGGTGGGGTAATACTCGAATGCCCGGTTATCATCTGTGGCTCTGCACTATAATACTGTGATGCAAGTATCCATTCACTGTCAAGTCAAGACCTCAACTGTAGATGGGACGTCTGGGACCTCTGACCACTGTGACATCATGTGATTGGCTGTGGCCGTTTGAGCATTTGCCAAAAGCACAATGTTCATGGATTGGAGGATTTTTCTTTGCGTGAGCAAGGCTTTATTTTTTAAAAGTTTAATAGAACCAAAAGACATTTTTTCTAACAAATTTTTTTTTTGTTTTTTGTTTTGAGCTACCAACTTTGCTGTAAGTATGAGCGTTTGCCAGCTGTCATTTTACTCTTCTGTTTGGAGCCTGAGATTGCCACATTCTCCACAAAGTTGCAAAACACTTTATAGTTTTTAACATGTGCCCTGACAGAAGCATACGTGTGTGTGTAGCTGTCGCATGTCTAGGCATGCCGACATCACTGGAGGGGTTGGAGGGAAAGGCCTCCTCCGGCAGGGGTTCTGTGTCTTGGTAAATGGTGGACGGGCTTGAGACACAGTTGTGGTAATCACACCTACAATCTTTCAAGTCACAGCAAGGCCTTACCTGTTACTGGTTCATCTTGCTGTGTGCTAACAAAAGGTACCAGGGACGTGAAATTATTTATGTATTTATTCATTTGATTCATATTTCTTTGATGTTGCTTGAAGTTTATTCAAGTGTAAAAGCTAAAGAATATTTAGCAGGCACAAAGTCATTCTGTCATCATCATTAGAGCTGCTCTGGTTTTGTTTTGACAACATTAAGGAACATAGGGCAGATTCTGTTGCTTTCCTCTTTTAGTGAAAGTTGTTTGTTTAAAAATATCGAATTGTAAAGCTTAAAAAAGTATGTGACAGGATTTCTTAGCCCTGAAAAACCTTCTTTTTCATTTTTTTTTTGGTTAATTATTTAAAAACTGCATTTCATTTACTCCAAACAATTCTTCCTGAGCAACAGTACTATAGATAGGGATTGTTTTAAATGGGGAAACGAAAGTCATCTTGCGGTGTCAGTTCTGTGCTGTCCATGCCTGGATGACCATAAAAATTGCTGGCAGTTGTTCTGGTTCTTTTGATTCCAAAGTGTGATGTGCACCATTTGATATAACTGACGACTGTCCTTACAAAACGATGGATGGCATTTAAGGCATATTTTGCATAACTGTTAACGTTTCGCCCGTTGCTGGCATTTTAGGAATTTCAGGTAAAGTACATTTTTATAAAATGGGAAAACGGAGCTTAAAGTCAAAAGCTGTTACCATGCCCCCTTTGAAATACTAACTTATCATGCCTTGATACAGCCTCTCAGGTCGCCTTAACCCACTCAGTGCCATGGGACTCCAAAGAACTTAAACCACAGAGCTCCAAAGCAATACGAGGCTGCCACTTCTCACGAGGCTAGTACAGAAACAAACACAAGATCTTTAACTGCACCTACTTACGCTTGAGCGGTGATCCTCAAAGAATACAAATGGCGTTATCTCAGTGGCCAGACTGTTATTTCAGTGAACATTTTTCAAATTAGTTTTCAATGACGGTTTTGTCGGTTTATTCTCCCCCTCCAATTGATGTGCCCTCCCGAAGCACCCTAACGTTTTCCATATTTCTCTTCACATACTCACTGCAGAAACAAAATGTAGCCGCCATACACACGAGCAAAAGGACACACTTGCAGATGAAGCAATGCATCACATTGACTTCCGTCTGCTGCAGTGTGCACAAAGCAGCTGGCTGAAGATGTCTAATTCTTCACATACCAGTTTGCTATAATCTGCAGCTGACATCACATGTCTGTGCTGGCTTGAAATTTAACCCGTTTTCCTTTTCCAGTTGACCGATTGCCTTGGCTTCTGGTATATCTCCCAGCCAACATCTTGTAGTCTCCTCTTCAAACTTAATCATTTAAAGGCTGGCTTGCTGAGATTGTAACTGTAGGATATCTGTACCTTAATTGCCAGTCAAGAAGGAATCATTCAATTCTACGGGCAAGAAGTTTTAGTACACAAACAACTTGAAACCACAGAAGGTAAACATGCGTTTGTATTCCGTAACATACTGAAGTCAAGTTTTTACACCTTTGTTGTAAGTAAATCGCTACCTCTATCCTTGTGTACTCTGCTGTCATACGGTGAACAAACCGCTTTTTTTTTTGTTTCAATTCCCACGTTAATCCAAAAACATCCTCAAGACAAACGAACGCAGAACGCTATAAGACATGCTATCATACAAACCAGTTTTTGCCCTGAAGTTATTTGAATCATAGGAAGCATCAAGCATAATAATGTAAAAAAGGCACAAGCATGCATAACATTGGGGTGTCCGGGTGGTGTGGCGGTCTATTCCATTGCCTGTCAACGTGGGGATCGCTGGTTCAAATCCCTGTGTTACCTCCGGCTTGGTCAGGCATCCCTACAGACACAACTGGCCGTGTCTGCAGGTGGGAAGCCGGATGTGGGCAGGTGTCCTGGTCGCTGCACTAGCGCCTCCTCTGGTCGGTTGGGGGCGCTTGTTTGAGGGAGGGGGAACTGGGGGGGAATAGCGTGATCCTCCCACATGCTACTTCCCCCTGGCGAAACTCCTCACTGTCAGGTGAAAAGAAGCGGCTGGCGACTCCACATGTATTGGAGGAGGCATGTGGTAGTCTGCAGCCCCCCCCCCGGATCGGCAGAGGGAGTGGAGCAGCAACCAGGACGGTTGAGTGGGGTAATTGGCCGGATACAGTTGGGGAGAAAAAGGGGGAAAATCCAAAAAGAAAAAAAGAATGCATAACATGAGCCTTAGCTGGCCTTGACAGTCTTTGGATGCTAATGAATAATACAAACTGTGAAGAAAGTGAATTAATTTGCATACTCACCAGGAGGTATAATATAAAATGACTACCAACAGTGCTCTTGTCTTGTCTGTTCTTATGGAGAACGGAGAGCAGGAAGTACATCGTATATAACAGTTTCAGATGAGTTCGCCTAATCACCGGCACAGTTTACTGCCGCGTCCATTAACTGAAGAGCAGACTGTACATTAGTGCTGAAACCACATTAGTCGTAACACATTTTCATGTTTTTTGAGTTCTGCGGAGAAGGATATATCTAAGCAATGGCAAGTGCAACACAATTTTGACTTAGCACTAGCATGGAAAACCAGCTAGACTGCACCTCCTGAACTGCTACACACGTTACATTTGTTTCGATGTGTGCGTGGTTGCAGTGTTGATGCCATTTCCCCTATGAGTCACATTGGCATGAATCACATCTCCCAAGAAAACAAATCCCCTCCCATACACACCTCCCACCTCTGCACTCTTTTATTAGAAAGTGTCAATGTTTCAGTCGCGAGGACCTTTCTCACGACCTATGACTGACAAAGTGACGAAGTGACAGTGCTGACACACCACCCATAATTACATGACAGCCCACATCTGTGTTTCTTTTGTCCTTTTTCTGGCTGGGCCTGTCCTCCCGAAAAGGTGTTTTGGTTTAATTAAATCAATACATGGATGAATCTAAAGTTATAGGACCCTATGGTTCATTTGTATACTGTAGACTTGAGCTATGCCTTGTATATTTTATTTATTTATTTATTAATTGATTAGGGCAGCACGGTGGCGCAGTGGTTAGCGTGGTCTCCTCACAGCAAGAAGGTCCTGGGTTCGAGCCCCGGGGTAGTCCCAGTCATCCCGGATCATCCTCTGTGTGGAGTTTGCATGTTCGCCTCGTGTGTGCGTGGGTTTCCTCCCATGGTCCAAAGACATGTAGGTCAGATGAATCTGCCATACTAAATTGCCCCCAGGTATGAATGTGTGTGTATGTATGTGTGTGTGTGTGTATGTGTGTGTCGGCCCTGTGTGATGGCCTGGCGGCCTGTCCAGGGTGTCCCCCCGCCTGCCGCCCAATGACTGCTGGGATAGGCTCCAGCATCCCGCAACCCTGAGATCAGGATAAGCAGTTCGGATAATGGATAAATATATATTAAGTAATATTAATATTCCACTCCTCATTTCTTGAGCACTTTTATCTACACCACTGACGGTTTCTGGAAGAAAAAAACGCTATATATATGTTAGTGGGATAATTTGGAATGGCTAGTTTGTCTTAGGTAGAGAGTAAACAGGATGGTGTGTCGGTCAGAACACAGGAATGAAGAGGAGACGTGGACTTCGTTTGCGTGAACTGTATTGAAATCCAGCATAAATTATAGCGAGTTTTTCGTCAGTGACACAAAGAACAAACTGGATCGCAAAAAGGACAAATGAGGATAACTTCACTATACACCTAGACACGAGTATTGCAGGGGAGAACTACATGTAGTGTGCACTTATAACACGAACACAGTCTCAACGTGCGCTAGGCAAGGCATCTAGCTTCAAACTACAACTGAACATAGGCTGCGTCACTCACAACCGGAGAATCTGGCCAGAGTCTTAAAGGGGCAGGCAGTCTTGAAGGGAGGGGGGGGCTATAAATGTCGGAGTCTTTTTTACATATATATTCGTGCGAGATGCACGAAACAGGCATGTGCTGCAATGTATTAAAATATTTCCCCCTGTATCAGTGGTGATATTCCGCTCCTCGTTTGTCGAGCACTTACAACACCATTGACGGTTTCGGAAAAAAACGCTACTATATATATATATATATATATATATATATATATATATATATATATATATATATATGTATATATATATATATAACAGTACGAGCCTGTTTCTTGTGTCACGCAATCATCAGCTGCCATGGTGGCCAAACAACAAAGGAAAAACCCAGCGAACGAAGACTACGTTGCTTCGTGCCATGCCCCTAATTACGGTGCATAGTCATAGGGAACCGTCCCCGGTGTTGATAGAGGTGCTCAACAAATGAGGAGCAGCAGCTGACGAGTGCGTGACACACGAAACCAGTTCCTACTGCTATGTGTTAAAAGTGGTTTTTTCCCCCTACATCTTTTAGTAATATCAAACGTATTCTGAACGTGTCTAGATGTTGTATGTGTTGGCAGCTGAGGGACGCTTAAATAATTAAGCTGTTGTATATGTGCTCGTGGACACACCTGCAACACTGCTGAGCACTGTCACGCGACTGTCATGCGGCCGTATTTAAGCCGTGTCACTTGAGGGGAGTGATGATAAATACCTCGAGCAGGGTCCTCGGGGGCTGAAACGCCCGCGCTTTTTAATGAATCAACGCGGATGTGAGCGGTGGGCAGGAACTGACCTTTTTTTAGAAATCCGGAATCGGATCTTTGAGGGAGTTGAATCCCCGCACCACAGACGACCCAAAACAAGTGGTGTGGGTGTTGCCGTCTACTCGTGAATCATATCGCCTTTCATGTCCTATTGTATTGCTTTTGACCTCTGTGCCTACCAGTCATCGTCACTCACACACATGCTGAAGACTTATGGCTTGTGCAGCACCTTTTTTTTCTTCTTTTTTTTAAAAATTAAATTTGTGCGTTACTGGTGTTTAATGCTTTGGTTTGTATATACTGAAATCTATAACGACTTATCAGTTCAAAAGGAAGTCAACCCCGAAAAGTTCTCGCCCTCATGTACTAGCAGTCATGCCTTACTTGTTTATCTCTCACAAGCATATGAAACCTCGTCTTATCTCCGCGCCATGGAACGTTTAAACGGATTTTATTCATTTCCACATAAACCTGCTTTATCTATGTCTTTTTTGGGGATCCCCTCCCTCCCTCCCTCCTTTTTTCTCCCCAGCTGTACCCGGCCAATATTACCCCACTCTGCCGAGCCATCCCAGTCGCTCGTCCGTCCCCTCTGCCGATCCGGGGAGGGCTGCAGACTACCACATGCCTCCTCCGATACGTGTGGAGTCGCCAGCCGCTTCTTTTCACCTGACAGTGAGGAGTTTCACCAGGGGGACGTAGCACGTGGGAGGATCACGCTATTCCCCCCCCCCAAGCAGGCGAAACTGCATTAGCTAGTGCAGCGACCAGGACACACACCCACATCCGGCTTCCCTCCCGCAGACACGGCAAGATGGTGACTGTAGAGTTGCCCGACCAAGCCGGAGGTAACACGGGGATTCGATCCGGAGATCTCCGTGTTGGTAGGCAACGGGGTAGACCGCTACGCTACCCGAACGCCCCTCTTATCTATGTCTTAACACAGTATCTGCCATCAATGACAAAGTGCCAGCGGTATTGGCGTTAGGGCCCACATGGATAGTTTGGTACTGATGTCCTCAAGCTTGACTTGTGTGTCACATCGAAACTAAATGCTGAGCGCTGCGTGCAGTGGTCCAGCGCCACCCTGAACAGCATCATTATCCTTCCCATTTCTCCCCTAGGCAGAATGCTGCCGACTTGACCTCAGTTGATCGTCCGTGTGTGCTAATGCCAGTGGGAAATGATAAATGAAAGGTTGTGCCCGTTTACCTTTATTATTATTTTTAACAACTATTGTTAAACCATCTTCATTTTCAAATTGTACCATTGCTCCCCATGTGTTTCGGCATGTCTCTGCTGCCCCTTTTGTGCCAAGTCCCTGATTGAATAAGAAATGAATGCTTGGCAGGTTTTGTATGAGTCATTTGTACTGTGGGAGACATGAGCAGAGATCGCTTTTGTCGAAGAGCATCGCTGGGGGGGGGGGGATTCCCAAACCGAGGGCAGCTTCCTGTACCTTGTGTCGTCTGCCCGGCAGTGAGCTGTGTGAGAAAAACAACAGGGTATGCGCATTAAGGAAACAGGTTTATATGTGCGGAACTGTCCTTTGGTTTTGTCATTTTCCTTACAGGGCAACTTGTCAAAAAACATTTTGGACTCGCAGAACTATTGAATGCATCGCCGAATGTGTTCGAACCCTGACGCGTCTGTGGTGATTGGATCAAGGTCGTTTGCGTCGGTGGCTTGTGTTCGCTTTCCTGTTACCAGAACGTGTTTGTTTTCAAGGCCACCTGCAGTTTCCTGTGGGCGTCCGCATCACAACAGCCGGACTGTATCGGCACCGTGTGTCTCGCGTGTCACCACCCCTGCTGTGTGGAGTTAAGTCATGTTGCCGTTTCCTCGAGAGAAAATCAGTTGTCTACACGCGATACTGCCAAGAACAACAACAAGAAGAACAAAAGAACTTATTCATGTACATAAACCTTTTGTATGAAAAAGCAAAATGAAACGCATGCAAGGGTAATGAGTGACCAAGCCCAACATCTGTACATATTGTGTGTATATATACCGGGGAGTTTCTTAAAAAAAAAAAACTCGACAAACAAGGTCAACAAAAAAAAATAAAATGAAATTCTTCTCAACTCAGCCTGCCTCGTTCACCATTCCTCTCATCTCCTCAGTCTTCTGTGCAGAGGTGCACCCTGCATGTTCTGCACCCTGCATGTTCTGCACCCTGCATGTTCTGCACCCTGCATGTTCTGCGTGCTGTTTGCTGACACCTCTGCACCTTCCGCCTCTTTACACACGTGTGTTTGCAAGAGGGGCACCGCGGGAGCATTTCTCCAACAGCTTTACACGGTTGACGCTTGGTGGGTTTTAAAGCACGGGGAACACACACGTGTGCGAGATCACGAGATGAGAGGTCGTACACGGGAACGAGCGGATGTGTTACACTGGAAGAGGAGAGAAAACATCATGTTCCACTGTATTGCTACTGTGCAGCAACGCTGCACACAAAGTGCACACACACACACACACACACACACGCACGCACGCACGCACGCACGCACACACACACACACACGCACGCGTCCTTCAAGCCACTTCAAATGCCTCCTTCACTTGCGTAGCTCTTCCCTGATTGGTGCAAGACTTCTGGAGAGTTCCATGTTACTCAGAAGTAAAGCACTTGCCGAAATGGTGATTTTCCCATTCCTGTGCTGGTACTCACAGATGTTGACGCACCCAGTTGAGATCTCTAACAGTCTATTGAGTGTTGGGATTTCCAGATATCCTGTGGAGAGCACACAAAAAGGACAAGCCTCCCACCCCCAGTCTCATAACACACCGTTACAAGAGAGCCTGCAGGGAGAAAAACTCATCACTTAGATTAATGTAAGTATTCTAATTACCGTTGTTTGTCCGTGCCTACTACCTGCAATTTTACACATTTCAAATACATACATATCTATATCTATCTATATCTATCTATCTATCTATCTATCTATCTATCTATCTATCTATCTATATATAATTATTTTTTAAGAAATAACATTTTCAGCTTTTGTTACGTTTGCAGTATGAATCATAGGAGAAAGAACTATGGATATTTGCTGGTTCAAAAGTATCTGAAAAAAATATTAAAAAAATAATCATGATTTTATTTTCGTATTCATTGACAGAAACGGTTAAATGCTATTAGCTAATGTTGAATGTCAAATTTCACTGTAGTCGTATTTATGTGTTAGCATTGTGATATTGATCAATTGGTAATTTGGTTTTTATTCCACATTTTGTTACTTGTCTCAAGTTAACAACTGTTGTTATCTGGAGTCTTTATTGTGATCCTTGTCATCCGTGTCTCAGTTGTTGACATCTACAGACGGACAGACAGACAGACAGGATGATTGTGGGAAAACTCCTGTTCACTGTAAGAGCCACACTGATGCTGCTCTTGTTAGATCAGAGCCGAGGTCTGGAATGCCAGCAAATAACAGGTAACTCCAGCTTTGGAATCCGTTCCAGGATTAATTGTATTATTTAGATGTATTTTCAGCAATTAACTGCCTCTGAGGGGAAATCTAAGGCGTTTTTACAGTGAACTCCATGTGCTGTGCTGTAAGGAATGGTTGTTTGACCAATTTTCTGGCTTTGCGATTGAAGCCAAATTTGTAATTTGTGATATTGGGCTATATAAAAATAAACTGAGGCCGAGTGTTAGAATGAATACTTACCTCAGATGGCTATTTAATGGGCAAACTATTTTTCAAATGCAAATATTGATTGATGAAGTGTAGCTTAGCCAACTTAATATAACCCATGTCGTTATTTCCCATGTAATGGTCTGAACCGGACCTATTCACTGAAATTTCATTCCTTTGCAGTGGACCCCCCTGAAGATGTGATGATATTTGACCCAGGTCAACTTGGATTTCTCCAAATTCACTGGAAACCTCCACTCAGCTTGCTTCATGCCACAGAAAGCCACAAGCGATTTCAACTGGAATACTTCAACACTTTCCAGGACAGTTGGACTGTAAGTACCTGCACAGACTTAGTTAATAGACCCTTAAAACTTGTTTATCTTTGGCAGCTGTGACTGTGTTGTCATAGTGTGCACATGTTCTAATTTGTGTGATGGATGGATGAGTGGTTTGGGGGGGCGGGGGTGAAAACCTGGAAAAGAAAAGCCATGAGTGGGGGGGGTGCAAGATGAGTAAGTTATAAGGACAAACCTGTTACACTTAATCATAGGCTTCAATAAAAGGACCTTCTGGTAATATTTATTAATACAGGTCACATACAATTCACGAGTCTAGACATTGCTGTCAAATTATATTTAATTGCATCGGCCCATTGATGTGCACACACAAAGCATCTGAAACACACAAAAGGTACCTGATTTACTGGTTGTGATGAGTATTTCCCTTACCTAAAGAGCAATATAATTTCTTAAATATCGCAGCAAGCTTCAACAAGGGGATTTAAACCATTTAAAGCCAGGGTAGGCAATTAATTTTTAAAATTTTGGTATTTACCATTTTGGTAATATTTGGTATTTTTTTCTTTACATCCCGATGGACATCAATAAATGAAATGCTATGAGCAATAAGTCTGGCCTTAGTGACTGTGAGTTTGCAAAGATCAAGTCTCTGTGATTCATCATCTCATAGGATACTGAGCAGATGTACAGAAAAGGACAACAAGGATATCATTAAAAGAGACTGTCCTCCACCAAAAAACAACCCCATAGGTCGTTTGTACAAGCAGCTTATTACGACCTATAGTTATGTTTTAAGCTACTTCCTCGCGGTCCTCCATAATTATAATATGTTACTTTCCCTGTAACAATAAGCCATCTCCTTCCATAAGCTATCGCGAGACTGAATAGTAATAAAATAAAAGTTTAATGTCACATACCGGTTATAATGTCCGTGCTAGCTGACTTTCTAACTTTTGGCTAACGTTAAGTTAGCTCTTATAACGGTACTCATAGGTAAACATACTGCCAATAGCAATCTTAGTTACTGTACTAGACGATGAAAAAACACAAAAACGCACTGACTACATATTCTGTTGTTCTCAAAATGTTTTAAAAACCCACAATGCACAGAGGTTAAAAGTATCTGCTGCATATCTCCTGCCACCGGTAGGGGCGCTAATTTAGGAAACGTTCCTGTGGGTCGTATTAGAGGACAAACGACCTATGTGATCATATGGGTTGGAGAATTTGTTGCATAGAAAAAAAACAGGTGTTTTAAACCTGTAAATGAAATTACAAGCAGCAATTTCATGGTGCAAGCACTAATTGCTACATGAGGTATCAGGCACCTTAACATTACTTTGGGCCTTGGGGCTATGGAACCCCCCCCCCCGTGAAAAAATAAAAGAATAAAGAATCTTTGTTCTATGTGTAAAAGCGCATCACCAAGCTGGCTAAAATAATCCCACGTCCCGACTTGTGAACCATCCTATTTCTATTCGTTTCTTATGCAGAAAACACTACTAAGCAGGTAACATGTACCAACGTCCCGCCTTGCAAATGATCCTTGTTCAGTTCATTTTGTAAAAGCACATCACCAAGTGTGTTATCATGGTTCGGCATCCTGCCCAGGAAAACACCTCATGAGGCGCCTGGTCCTTGGTCAGAGCCCAGAGGAGAGGTGCCAGCAGTGTTTGTAAAAGCCACACCTAGGAGTCCTGGCATAACTAGTCATCCCTAAAAAAGGAAAAAGCCTTAAGGTGGAAAAAAATTGTTTCCCAATATTCATAATAGCAGAAAATACAAGGACTTGATCCCAAGGTAAATTTTTGAGGCTTGGATAGCTTGTGACTTGGATGTGGTCCTAGAGCACGAGTTCAAAATTTCACATAATTTCATAATTTTTTACCTTTGTGGTGTCCATATCGGTTGTTATAAAAACACCACAGCACAAATGAATTCAACATTCATCTCATCCTTTGTACTGACAGAATTGAATGAAGATTGTGCATTGAATGCCTAAGTTTATGGTGGAAGTTTATATTTATCATTGACATAGATGTATATTTTAACAAAGTGGGGACACAGTGGACAAGCAGACCACACCGTGTTTTAAAAGTGCAATGGAGATGATAAACTTTAGGTTACTTCCGTAACCCCGGTTCTCTGAGTAGCATGAGTGAGACGTCTCACTACGGGATACGCCCCCTCACGTATTCACCTCTTCTGTGAATACACGAGGGGCGTATCCCATAGTGAGACATCGAAACGAATGTTATGAAAGAGAACCATGGTTGAGTTATTAATACAATAAAAGTTAATATGTCTCATTAACATCAGTATATTTATTAACTCGTGAAGCATAAAACCTTTAAATATAAAACATTATATGGTTCATCAGAATGTCATAGTGGATATTTAGTTCAGCAGATTTGGAGATAGTTTTCTGGCCATTGTAGTGCCAGTTTTAACTATAGCGCTACCGTGTGGCCACGTCAGGAAATGTTGTATTCGGCTCTTATTTCACACACTCAGTGTGACTTTCTGTGATTTTCTTACCTGTATTATTGAGCATGCATAAAGACATCAATGAGTGTGCAAAGTTTCAACTATCTCACTGGGAAGAGAGTAAATGAATGGAGAGTGACAACAATGATGGAAATACAAACAAACAAACTTGGGAAAACAATAGGGGCTTTGGCCTATGGGCTTAACTGGCAAAGCAACACCGAAAAGTTAGGAGCCTTGACAGAGGAATGTGAATGAGGCCTTTCACAGAGTGTTTGAATCTTAACCAACCAGTTTACTTTAGCACCCCACTTACACTTAGTATTCTGGCAAGCTTGTGTGGAAGAATGGATGACAGAGGCAGACATTCCCTGTGCCCCATACACCGCACAGCCCCGGGAATACTCTTTTATTTACCTTTGGAACAGACAACAACACAACGACACCCCCCCCCGCCCCCCAGGTCACAACTGGCGACGTTAGTCTAAGTCACGGTACTACAGTCAGTCAGTCAGTAGACAGTCTTCTATTTAGTCTGAGTCAAACCCCCAAACAAACTACACATTCCAACATGCCAGGGTCTAAGGACAGGATGTTGTGTTGCTGTAAAGCCCCTTGCAGTGGCGCCAACTGTTCCGGTTTACCCGTAGTAGCTACGGATTTGACCCTCTGCTACAGTGCTACGAGAAAGGTCATAAATGCTGTCCCCCCCCCACCACCACCACCACCACCACCACCACCACCACCACTTACCCACCAGCCCGATGGCAGTTTAACTTGGGCATCCAATGAGAGAAATAGGCGGGACTAATCACGACAACGAGAGTTCAGTAACAGCTGCAACGTAAGCGGTCTTTTTCTCTGTAGCAAGAAGAACCCGCGTGAGTTTAACGAGAAAATTAAATGCAGTCCTAATGACGACGGCGTCTACCTCCAATAACGTCAGGACTTGCCACCAAAAGTTTAGAAATGACTATTCTAAACTATTTTCGTTTATCAAGCCAAGTAAACTCTCTGATTTTTATGCGTATTGTGAGTACTGTGGATGCGACATTTCCATTAAACATGGTGGGCTGGATGATTTAAAAGAAGAGCACAATAAAACTATCAAACATGGCAGATATGTGAAGGTCGTCAGAGATAACAAACCAATTGACGGATTTGTCACTGATCGAAGTGAGTGTTGAATTATCAACACTCACTTGTGTTTAAATGGATGTTAGCCTATGCATTTCACCCCACTGAAATAAATCATTGAATCAACAAAAATTGAATGCAATGCTGTTAATAACTTAAAAAGTATCCACATGTGGCTTCTGAAATTGATGTGACTCAAACAGTTTGCACTCATCATGATGCATGCATCAAACATTTTAACCTAACTTGTCAAAGTGAGTGTCTATCTGATCCAGACAGATGTATCCACTAGTACAAACTGTCTATACTTGATCCTGACATCTGGTTGGAAATCCTGCAGGACGGAAGCCGATCAGTCAATCAAGATGCATTTTATATTGCACTTTTCTTGCTGCAACAGCCACTCAAAGCACTTTACAATTAATTCACACACACACACGCGCACACATTGCTTGTTGCCACAAGTGCGACAACTCTTTTAATTAAGGGTGGAAACACATGCAATCTTTCGAAACATCTCGTGAAAGTGCATCACATACAGGCAGAGAAATGCAGTTTTCAACTGCCTAGCTCGTAGTTCATCTGTTGCCACATCCACCTCAGGTATGTTATGTATACTAGCAGCCTACAGCCCACGGGGAATTAATTAACTAAATTATACAAACATACACTCACTGGCCACTTTATTAGGTACACCTTGCTAGTACCGGGTTGGACCCCCTTTTGCCTTCAGAACTGCCTTAATCCTTCGTGGCATAGATTCAACAAGGTACTGGAAACATTCCTCAGAGAGTTTGGTCCATATTGACATGATAGCATCACGCAGTTGCTGCAGATTTGTCGGCTGCACATCCATGATGCGAATCTCCCGGTCCACCACATCCCAAAGGTGCTCTATTGGATTGAGATCTGGTGACTGTGGAGGCCATTTGAGTACAGTGAACTCATTGTCATGTTCAAGAAACCAGTCTGAGATGATTCGAGCTTTAGGACATGGCGCGTTATCCTGCTGGAAGTAGCCATCAGAAGATGGGAACACTGTGGTCATAAAGGGATGGACATGGTCAGCAGCAATACTCAGGTAGGCTGTGGCGTTGACACGATGCTCAATTGGTACTAAGGGGCCCAAAGTGTGCCAAGAAAATATCCCCCACACCATTACACCACCACCACCAGCCTGAACCGTTGATACAAGGCAGGATGGATCCATGCTTTCATGTTGTTGATGCCAAATTCTGACCCTACCATCCGAATGTCGCAGCAGAAATCGAGACTCATCAGACCAGCCAACGTTTTTCCAATCTTCTATTGTCCGATTTTGGTGAGCCTGTGCGAATTGTAGCCTCAGTTTCCTGTTCTTAGCTGACAGGAGTGGCACCCGGTGTGGTCTTCTGCTGCTGTAGCCCATCTGCCTCAAGGTTCGACGTGTTGTGCGTTCAGAGATGCTCTTCTGCATACCTCGGTTGTAATGAGTGGTTATTTGAGTAACTGTTGCCTTTCTATCAGCTCGAACCAGTCTGGCCATTCTCCTCTGACCTCTGGCATCAACAAGGCATTTTCGCCCACAGAACTGCCGCTCACTGGATATTTTCTCTTTTTCGGACCATTCTCTGTCAACCCTAGAGATGGTTGTGCGTGAAAATCCCAGTAGATCAGCAGTTTCTGAAATACTCAGACCAGCCTGTCTGGCACCAACAACCATGCCACGTTCAAAGTCACTTAAATCACCTTTCTTCCCCATTCTGATGCTCGGTTTGAACTGCAGCAGATCGTCTTGACCATGTCTACATGCCTAAATGCATTGAGTTGCTGCCATGTGATTGGCTGATTAGAAATTTGCGTTAACGAGCAGTTGGACAGGTGTGCCTAATAAAGTGGCCGGTGAGTGTAGGTTGACAATTAAAAGTAATGCTCTGTCCAGACATGAGAAAATGAAGCAATTTTGAGTCGCTTTCATTGTCAATACTATGAGAGGAACGGGACAAGAGAGTTTGTTTACGGGATTGGGATCGGGCTGTGAAAATCCACTAAGACTCTTGACTAAACCTTTGTGTCCATTTTCAGTCTCTGTAGGCTTGTGCATAATATGAGAACACTGATGGCAATTCATGTCAGTCAGGCTGTTTAATAATGATCTCCTTGCGTGCTGCTTCAAATTACGTCTATTTTGTTTTAGTCACAATCTATAGGGATGGAATATATAATATGATGAAGGCAGTGGTGCAGGAAAGAATTTACCTCTACCGGATTTCATTCATCCAGTTAACTTAAGAGGACTTTTAATAGCCAATAGGCTTCCCTCTTCATCCATCACGCAAATGGCAATACGCTGTGCTACAGCAGATTTAAAGGGTGACATAGGAGCTGATTTCATTGGCAAAGTTGAAGCCTGTCCCAAATCCAACCACCTATGATGTATTCATCCTAATTCAACTCCTTTTTCAACTGAGCCGCACTGCACCAATGAGCGTCAATCCAATTTTCTCAAAGCAACTGCATTTACAGCTGTCACTTTCTGTCTCTGGTTGAGGTCGGGCAGATCAGATCACATTTCGGTCACAGTACGGGTTGCATTGGTTCATTTGTTGGATTAATGTGTTTTTCCTTAACCACTTAACATATCCAAATATCCACATGAAACCAGTCACCTCTAATCCCAAATCATTTAGTCAACCACGTTGGGTGTGAATTCAGTTGAATATCAGAACATATTTAACATATTTCTTCTTTATGTATTCTGTATTGGAATGTCTATTCCAATTTATTAGAACGGTAACAACATATTTGACTATCAACATAAATAATACTGAACACCAAACAAAACCTTCAAATCTAGTGAGGAGATTTAAGATCTGGGAGAGGATTTTGAAATACAGAATATATCTGAGCTGCTGAAATAGGGCCCTACTGGTGGTCTGTCTAGGGTGTCTCCCCGCCTGCCGACCAATGACTGCTGGGATAGGCTCCAGCATCTCCACGACCCCAATTGGGATAAGCGACTTGGATAATGGATGGGTGGATGGATGTGCTCATATAGTCCGCTACAGTCTTTTTTTTGTTTGTTTTTTTGCCACCGGTTCATCAGCGTTAATCTGCTCGTTGTCATCGGTGTCCATTTTTCCCTTCTTTCTGGTCTGCACACAGCACACCGGATAGTCATGTGACCGCAGACTGCACACACATCATCGTCTCAACAGAGACTGATTGGTCATCTCAATTATGGGCGTAGATATGCAGACTTCACACGAACAGACATTCACACACACGTTTTATAATTTAATTAAATCACAGTCTTTTGCAGTTATATAATTGCACAGGCTGACATCACGATTGCAATTAGATTAATCGTGTAGCACTAAACTGCAGGTGTGCTCGCCATGGTCATGGTGTTGCTGCTGCAGCTTAGTCATCTGTGGCCGTGCACATGCTTAAAATTACGCATGATAATAAGGGAGGGAATGACATTCTGCTCGTCAGACATTTCCTTAATGTTAATGCGCCAAAAAATGAAAAAATTAAATAAAGATTGTTCACGAGTCCCAAATCTCGCGTCCGAGTTGAGTCTCAAGTCTTTTGAGGACGAGTCTCAAGCCGCTGTGTGTGTGACTTAAGTGTGACTCGAGTCCAATTCGCAAACTCGAGTCCCCATCTCTGGTTTATACCATGTGTGAATGGGGTCTAGATATTTGAGGGAGCGTTGATTGCTGTAAGCATACGTGTTTATTGAGGTTTGTTGAGGTGATCAATCTTAATAGGTTAGTGACAGGTTTCTTTTCCTTGATTACATGATAATTTAACTAACACTGCCATGCAGCACAGCTGATAGATGGCCAATGACTCCGGGCTTGTTTGGTGATGGGATAATATGATGGAGGGCTACAAACTCCACTCATAAGATTCCTGCCAAAGAGCTATAGCTGAAACTTGATATGTGATTCAAGAACTTGTCTTTTTTTTGATATTGCCTTTTGAACAAACCAGCTTTGAATACAAGCATTCAGGAAGGCACAGTCAGTCACTATAAACATCTTTCACCCTAAATATAAAATTCCAGTGTGAGTATAACACTTGTTGAGTAACGGCATATTGTTTCTGGGTTGGCAGGCCATCAGGACCACTAAGACAACATACAGTGCCCTGTTTGATCTGACGAAAGAGGTCAGGGTCAGAGTGTACACCTTACTGAAAGGACCCTGCACGAATGGCTTAGAGGTCATGAGCTCACGCTACACTGAAGTTGTTAAGACCCCCGTCTCTTCTGGTAAGTTACTCACAAATCAGTCTTAGCTTAACGCCTCACACAATCTAAGAATTTGGGTTCTTTTCAAGCGCCATGAGATGGTGTTTATTGCCTGACACGTGCAAAAAAAAAAAAAAAAAAAAAGAAAAGCTGTGACTTTAAATGGAATATGTGAATATGTGATGCAGGGAGCGGTGAGGGTTTTATTTTTTTCATGTACTCAAAGCAGCATTCAGCTAGTCTGACCTGTTGCCTAGTACTGAGTAAAATATTTGTCTCTAAGTTCAAAGCGAAACTAGAAAATAGCTGATGCTTTCAGCCCACTGTTTACACATTGAGTAATAAAGTTGTCAAGTCATTTTTATTTGTATAGCCCAATACCATAAATTACAAATTTGCCTCAAGGGACTTTTCACAACATCCAGCAAGTATAAAATTAATAAATGTGTCAGTAAGTGCATAAAACTGTGGTGGTTAATATTAACATCTGCATTTTCCAGTGAAATTTTAAATGTCTGTGTCTGACAAACCTACAAAAAAAAACTCTTGCCCAAATAAAAACACATTTATTTGGTCCTTAACACTGGGGTGTGCGCAAACTCTTGTTTATCTTGTGATTTCTCTTATCTGTGCATCACCAGGAATCAGGAACACTTTATTTGTCATGTCATGTCATGTCATGTCATGTCATGTCATGTATACAAGTACATGAATAGAAACAAAATATCATTTCCCCCAGCCCACAGCAGTGCAACACAAAGACAAAAACACATCCGAAAACTACAAGAACGCACATATCCAAACTAACACATATATCCAAACTAAACAAAAAAAATCACCATCCGAGGGAACGAACGCCAACCAGGATCACTGTCAGAACTGCCGGTCTGCATGGGCTAGCAGTTAGCTTAGCCTGCCCTGCTTCCACATTCTGTCAGACTGCCCTCAATGTTTCCTCTTCGGTGCAGCTCCGGGCAGGGGTCGTGGTCCCTGGGCCCACTGGACGCAGCAGACCAGGCTCCCTCAGCCAATCAAATGCCAGCTCTCCCAGCCAGACACCCTCTACACACCTCCCTGCACGCCACACGACGACACCAAAAACACCACAGTCAATGCCAGACGAGGCCGCTGCCAGACATATTACTATTTGATGAATATAATTCAGTGGAAAGTGAAATAAAACATACTGGCCTATCAGACTTATCGGCCCAAATTCCCTCTATGACAGTCCAAACATTCATCCTTCCTTGGCACACCACAAAGCACCTTGGCCAGTCCTTAGTGTCAGTAGCCATCAGGCTCCCCAGTCAAAGCTTGACCCCTATATGAGAAGATCTGTACTGTCCGTTACTTACTTTTGACTTTAAAAAAAAAAAATTACCATTTTTTACCTTTGTTAGACAGCATAGTGAAGAGGCAGACAGGAAATGGGAGAGAGAGAGAGCGAGAGATGTATGACATGCGACAAAGGTCACCAGCTGGAATCAAACCGGTGATGGTTGCAACCACGTGGCCATTTGTTATGTGCTGTAACCATTCAGCTACAGGGGCACCCCCGACTTTTGACTTTTAACTACTGAATCCTGCATGGACTCTGGTGTACTTGCACATAGACTCATATATTAATTAATTTGTATATTCATTCATATTCATATATGTACATTTATATCTATTGATAGACTGTACATATGTTCACTCGTTCAGAGATCCAGTGCAGATATTTAGGGCCAGCAGCTCAGGGTGATATTTTTTTTTTGTGGATCCCCCCCCCCCCCCCTATTTTTCTCCCCAATTGTACTTGGCCAATTACCACACTCTTCCGAGCCGTCCCAGTCACTGCTTCACCCCCTCTGCCGATCTGGGGAGGGCTGCAGACTACCACATGCCTCCTCCGATACATGTGGAGTTGCCAGCTGCTTCTTTTCACCTGACAGTGAGGAGTTTTACCAAGGGGACGTAGCATGTGGGAGGATCACACTATTCCCCCCAGTTTCCCTTCCGCCCTGAACAGGCGCCCCGACCGACTAGAGGCGCTAGTGCAGCAACCAGTACACATACCCACATCCGGCTTCCCACCCGCAGACACGGCCATTGTGTCTGTAGGGACGCCCGACCAAGCCGGAGGTAACACGGGGATTCAAACTGGTGAACCCCGTGTTGGTAGGCAACGGAATAGAGCGCCACGCCACCTGGACGCCCTGCTCAGGGCTATATTTTTATTCTTATTATCTTGGGTTGGTTCTGGACTGTTATGCTCATCTGTACCTTTCCTGTGTTTCATCTTCATTGCTGTTGCTGCTATGACACCTGAATTTCCCTCCGGGGATAAACAAAAGTTTATTTGGAATCAGAATACTGTAACGTGCATGGATAAGTAGACACGTTGGCCGCTGGCTGACGAGTCTGAGCCTTTAGTCGAGCGGTTAGCGATGTCTGCTGTGGTGCGAGTGATACGGGTTCGCGTCTCGGCCGCGGCAGTTCCTGTGGTTGCCACCCGAATTCGCTACAATAGTTTATTCATCCCTGAGGGGTCGAATGAAATGAAAACATACTTGACAGGCAACTTTGAGACATGAACGATACAGCACATGTAGGTAGGCATAAGAGCTCAACACAAACACTTATCTGCAAATGATACTTTTCCATTCCACTGGGTTATTAAAGCGGTTTATCACTTAAACCGACAATTCCAGATTCCTGTGATAACAGCCCAGATAGCAAAAGTTGTTAATTCAACATTTAATTATGGTCAAAATGGTTGTTTTTGGTTGAGGTTGAGAAATCAATATTGATTTAAGATTTAATAACAGACACAGTTTAAACACTTAAAAAAACAATGTTTAATCCACATTGCAATAAGGGTTAGGCTTTCAGGATGGAAACGGCAACATTAAATCAATGTCTCAATGTGCACAACGCCCGCCTGACTGATTGGTTAGACTGCTTTCTCTGTTGGCGCTCAATCGATTTGAATTTATTGTCAGTTGGTTGACGCACGTCGTGCAGCAGAACGTGAGCTTGCATCATCTCACGAGGCTAGTACAACGCAAAACCGTTTGTAGCGAATTCGGGGGACAACGCAACCACAGGAACAGCCGCGGCCGGGAAGCGAACCCGTATCGCCCGCACCGCAGGAGGCATCGTTAACCGCTAGACTAAAGAGTCGACCGGCGAGCTAGCGGCCAGCGTGTCTACTTATCCATGCACGTTACACGTTGGTCCTTCGCACCGTCCTCGAAGTCCTTTTCTGTCAGTGTGTGGTAAGTCATGATCTTTTAATTAAGGCTAATGTTAAACTTGTACATTATTGCCATGACACATTACTGTGCTGGTTGTCTTAAATAATTGTGAAGTCTGATGCTCATCTGGGTTCGGCTGTAGTAGGTTAACTGTGCTAACATTAGCTAGCTTGCTCTGAAAAAACCCACTGAACGGAATTCTCCGTTTCTATGGTGCTTGCCAGTTGGTAATAGCTAGATAGTCTAGCTATGTTAGTTTAGCGAGAAAGTTGTATTAATAGAAATCTTTGAATCAGCTGTCAATACAGTCTTCCATTTATGCAACACTTGTGTTGTGAACTGCTTTAGCAAGTTGATTTAAAGTTAATTTGGCGAGCTAAAATGGCGCCGGCTACGTTAACGTCATAGAGTTGGCTAGTTGTTCAATGGTGGCCATCTATCTGGTTTTAGGATGGACAGTCTACATGCTCATTTGGCAGCTCATTGCTTGCTTAGCAACTGTTTACTGTATTAATGATGGCGAAAAAGAGTCTACAAGCTGCCGGAGAGGTTTTCAGATGAAGCGCCAATTAATTTAGCTACCACATTTGTTAGCTTACAAGCAGAACATGTTTAGTACTAACTACTCCCGCAAGGAGCGCGTGTTTAGCAAGGAGCAGACTCCGGGGACTGGGAGAGGGGTTGCAGGCACACGCACATAGACCGATTATCATCCAGCCCCATTATGATGGTAAGCAAATTGGCCTTGTGTCATTCCTTTAGGCTCCAGTTACCTAACATAAAATAGTGTGTAGCTATCATGAGCCTAGCTACTTTATTTTGAGTTGGCAAGATGGTAAGCTGCTAATGCTACAGTTCGCAGCACCATTTCGCACGTGTGCTGTGGTTTAATTAATGGCACATGCTGTTCTGAGTCTGCAGCCATTCCAATCCTACTGCTCCTACCCCATGAGGGAGGGAAAGCAACAAAAAAAAAAAGCTTTATGCGGTGTCATTTTTTTAGATATTAATTTCAAGTCATCTAAACAACAAATTATCTTTAAACTATGTAATGGTGTTATCCTTCAAGATGGCACACAGCCCTCTGTGGGTCCTTTTTCCAATCAATATGAAGGAGAGGTTGTTGATGGCACCCCACTTGGAGGGGAAAGTGTGTCCAACTTCAGGATTTCACCAATGCTAAGGCTGATAATTAGCCTGACACCACACAAACATAATCAATGTCTTGATGTGCAGTGCTGACTATTTTGTGTTTGTATTTTAAAGATTCAGCACCAGAGAAGCACTGCCAAGGGGACTCCAGGCAACTGTTAAAAGGCAAGTTATATTTTCTGAAAATGTAAGTTATTTAAAGAGGCAACAGATACCTTTTCAACTTTTCCACCCTAGTGTTGCCCCCTAGTGTTTCCAAGTGGTATTATTGTCTGCACGGCTGTCGCAAAGACAACTGTGCTTAAACGCTGATGTTGTAATTTCTCTATAGACATTAGACTGTAATCTACATTTTTTTTTCATAATGATACGTTAAAGCAAAAAAGGTGTCTGTTGCTTCTTTAAGCATGGGTTATAATTTATAATGCCAACCTCACAGAGTATTTAGCTTAAGTATTGAGAAACGTACCCCTCTATATTGCAACTTCCTCATCTTCAAAGAGTAGATTTATTATGGTATTTGAAGGCCTAAACGATTGCTCTAAGCTACAGTAGAGCAAAGGGGTACATTTCTCAATACTTAAGCTATCAGTGAGGTGCTATGTACAATTCTAAATTAAGGAAAACATTTTAATAACGCCTGGGTTGAAAAATGGTGAACCTATCCTTCAAATGTTAATTTGAAACCAATGTCTTGTTTTTCTCAAGACATTACCATCAACAAAATTACTTCAGTGCTTGCTGAGCTACTTGTGGAGGTGAAGCAAATGTCACGAGAGATCCAGTTTGTCAAGACTGAAATCACGGACATCGAAGCCACCTTGGGAGTTCTTCATGGAGCAGGACTTGACTCTACCACTGACATGCTCCCCATCCAGCTGCCACTAACCAGTGAAGAGGACTTCAACGAGGCGGAATCAGCACTCAGGAATGACTCTGTCCGTCGAACGATGGTGAACAATCTTCACACACATCTTTGTGAATATGCATAATCCACTACACTTGATCACACTAACCATCCATTCTCTCTCTGTTAAAGTTTCCTGCCTGGCGTTAATCGGAGGAAGTACATCACAGGCCATGGTTCGTAGAATGCTGTGTTTCACCATCACCAACACTCTAGCCTGCAGCTTCAACTGGGCAGGCAAGGGGAATAAGAGGCCCTTCAAAGAGACAGTGGTGCAAGACTGCATGTTTGGTGAGTTTGCATTAGCCTGGCGTCACCATCCTGATCACGTGCGCTCACATTCTGCTCTCCACAGATCAGCGTGGACTTTCTCCCATCCACATCAATTTGCAGAAACCAAAATCAACTTGCTCTCTTGGCATCAAATATTTTGTCACGCTGATTGGCTGAAGGCGTTTGTCTGTCAAGCAAATACTCCCGCCCACTTAAATAGGTCTGGATGGAGAAAGTCCAGACTGATCTGTAGAGAAAAACAATATGAGCTTGCATGATCAGGATGGTGTAATGTCCACAAATACACGGGACGACTGTGTGAACGAATAACTGGGGCTTTATTTTATCACTCTCGTTCTGGCGTTCATACATCCATGCTGTGTGTCCTGCATACATGCTTGCTCCTCCCTCCTACTTCCGTACTTGTCCCATAACCCCTTGCTTCTCTTAAAGAGGTATTCTCTATTAAAGTCTGTTAAGTTTGCATTCCAATAAACTAGGGTTAATACATAAGTCACTTTGGAATGGAACACATCCACTGCATTATCTCTTTATCTCTCAACTTAAAATCTGTTTTTTTCTTTTCAGAGGCTGCTCGTCATGTGCTCTTGGCTTGTGGGTGGGACGGCCTGGATGGTTCTGGAGTTTCTGATTAAAATTCACTTTGCACTGATAATTTACGTGTATATTATCTTATAGCCCTAGTTAAACCCAGTGGTGTAGTAGTGACTGAAGAAGTGTATACGATAACAGAAAATATTTGGAATTTGTTGTTTTGATAGTGTGGAATTGCAAGATGTTTGCCTCAGGTTCAAAGTGATTTCAACTTAAAATTGTACAATAAAGAAAAAATTATGATTCTTCTGTTTCTTTTAGTATAGCCTAGGCCAGATGAAGAGCATGCTGTAAAGCATATAAATGAGTATTATAACATTTTTTCAATGTCAAATATACTAAATTTAACCTTTTAGATAATAGCTGAATCAATATTGATTCAATATCAGCCATGATTGAAAATTCAACGTTATTTCGACGTTGAACATAACGAGCACTTTCAACATATAATCAGTGTCGGAAATCAATGAACATTCGATGCCATTTCAACATTGGACGTATCGAGCGCTTTCAACAGTGAATCCACGCGTAAATCAATGTGGATTCAATGCCTCCACCTGGCGACATTTCAATGTTGATTCAGTGGCATTTTGATATCTGGGAGGTCACCCCCGTATGACATTGTGGGTTTTCTACTCTTCCAGTGAAGTCTTGTGAAAAATTGGAAATGGTCTACCAAAATGAAATATAATAAGGCTTTTTTGGTTTCAGCAGTATGTTACATTGAACATGATTTGATTTTGTCAACCTCTCACAAATTCTCTCCAGGTGTTGAGGGCACAATGGTCCAAAATTTCACCTGCATTTTCCACAAGATGGAGTACATTGAGTGCAACTGGGAGAAAGGCCCAGTACAGCCAGTCAACTCACAACAGAGTCTCTATTACTGGTATGTCATGCTGATCAACCAAAGTTAATTGAACAGCTCAATTACAGCGAAGCATGCAAACAACATTTTAGAAACCCCACACTAAACCTAACCCTAAACTGACACAACCAAAATGATAACGCTTGCCTCAAAAACAGTCAACAATCAAGATTAAAATCATTCTAATCTACTTTTAACCATTATTTGCATGGCAACAAAAATATGATGGGAGAGTTTGGAGGAAAGTTGAGATGAGATGCCAGAGAGATTAATGACTTGTGATTATGACTTGTGAAATCAGCCTATAGCACTACTATTACAAAACCGTCATCTTCAATTCAAACAATGGATCTCAAGTGTAAAGTGGGCTTGTACTTTTCTGTGTAGAAGAGATATTGATGTATTTCTTAATATGGGTTGTGAAAATTTCATTTCCCAGGCACATGGAACTGGGACAAGTTGAGGAATGCCCAGAATATATTGTCTCTAATGGAGTCAGGCATGGTTGTAATTTTACATGGAAATCTCTCCCTGATTTCACTGATATAAACTTCTGCGTGAATGGCTCTTCTCCTGAGGGACCACTGCTGCCAGCTTACCTCTACCTCCAGATTCAGAACTATGGTATGCACATTTGTAGCAAATCATTCCAAACCTTTTCTACTATGTTTTTCTATTATGCGTGTCCTGCATGCATTACTGCCTATCGGAAAAGAAAGCTTACAGTGGGGAGTAGACCTTCCACTGTAATAACGGTAATGCTAATGACATTATCTGTCTCCTCTTTCTTTCTTTTTTGCCCTAAATATGTAGTTAAGCCTGCATCCACAAAGAAGTTGTATCTGCAGACAGATGCAGACAAGCAGCTAAAGTTGCACTGGGAAGACCCAGATGGGAGGGTTCCCAGACACTGCCTGCAGTGGGAGGTGGAACACAGCCAAGAGAGAACTAATGGAAGCCATTTGGTGGTATGGTTTACTCACAGTAACACAAGATGTGTTCTTTACTACTTACCCTCATGCTCATCATACGGACATGCCCCGTTTCCCTGGTTCTTATTGGATGTGTGGGGAGATACTATATTCCTACTTTTTGACAAACTGGTATAACTACTTTATGCCTGTTAAACATACCTGTGACATTTTTTTCACCAAAGGTAGTTTGTTTTCACCAAAAGTTGTTCAGTTCCCACTTCCCAGTGCCTCATACTCACCTTTAATGAAACAGGATTTTTGGGGTGGGGGCCATTAACAAAATGATAGCATTATTAAGGAGCTGAAATGCAAATTGGTAGGCAGTATTGCTGGCCCTGCCCCTGCCCTTGACAGAAACACTGGCTGCCCAACGAGATGCTAACTTGCTCTCGGCACGTGCCTTAATGCAAAATATCAGTTGATTATTCCCTGTGTGACATCACTCTAAGGGGACAGTTCTGAATGGCTTGTTCAAATGGTGCTATTTCATCATATAAAAAAGCTGGTGAAACAGATGTTGTTTAAAGGTGCTACATATGAGATTTTGAACATTAATATAGTAGCAAACAACTATTTGCTATGTAAAGAAATAGTGGAGTAATGGCGTCCTGAGCAGAGAATGACGTCATACTCCCTCTGTGTGTGTTGTAATCCGAGTTTCTCTATTCTTTGTTTTGGAAGTCGAGGTGCATGTGAGGTAGCTAGCGTTAGCAGGATAGCTAGCAAGCTAATAATTACGTTACATGGATTTAGTTTACTTGGCAGATCGAAGAAACAGCTCATTACCAAGCTGAATATGTTACTAATGTTAATAAAATAAATCTGTACTGTAAAAAAATACATAAAAATAAATCAATATTCCAACCAATGAAATAGCCAAGAGCGCAAAATAGCCCAATAGCCAAGAATGTGGGGGGTGGCAAAGCTCTCAATTTACCAGTATATCTTCATTCCAACACTCAACTTTGGTCATGAGCTTTGGGTAGTGACCAAAAAGGTGAGATCGCGGATACAAGCGGCTGAAATGAGTTTCCTCTGTAGGGTGTCTAGGCTCAGCCTTAGAGATAGGGTGAGGAGCTCAGACATCTGGAGGGAGCTCGGAGTAGAGCTGCTGCGCCTTCGCGTCGAGAGGAGCCAGTTGAGGTGGTTTGGGCATCTGATTAGGGTGCCTCCTTGGCACCTTACTTTGGAGGTTTTCCGGGCATGTCCAACTGGGAGGAGACCCCGGGGTAGACCCAGAACTCGCTGAAGGGACTACATGACCAATCTGGCCTGGGAATGGAGATGCTGGAGGGAGTTGCTGGGGAGCGGGACATCTGGAGTGCCCTACTTAGCTTGCTGCCACCACGACCCGACCCCGGAGAAGCGACTGATGATGAATGAATGAATCAAAAGTGCAGCGAAAGCGTGGAAATTACACTCCTCACTGAAAGCAAAGTCCACCCCAAAACTAGAAAAATCTTGTTTTCTGTAATACTTTTTAGGGGATATGGAGCAGGTGTAAGACTGATAAAGGCTTTGCAGAGCGAGGCACATTTACAGTTTATCCCTTACGCCTTTACCTCCTAGACTGGGCATATGATTTCGACTGTTATCCCAGCACTGAAAGTGGTATAACACGCTGACTTGCTATGACTCCAAATTTCATCTTGAATTCTACTCAGCATATATTGCACACCTCAGGGAGAGAATCACAGGAGGAGTGCCTCTTCCAGGAGGTGTGTAATATGGAGGCCTGGAAGAGGCACTCCTCCTGTAATTCTCTTCCTGAGCTTTCCCTTTCTTTTTTTTTCCTTAAGAGGAGTTTTTCACCACCCGAATATGGGATGTAGAGACAGGAAAGCCCTCAGACTGCATCTGTGATTTAGGACTATGCAAATAAACATGACTTGACCTAACATCTCAAGGAGGTTTAGATGATTGTGTTATGGTTTCATGATGATAGCTGTATGATTCCAAGATAGTACACCAGCAGCTGCATTTAATGGGTCCTGACAGCTGGTGAAGTAGTGACGACAAGATAGTTTGTCACATTACCAAGACAGACATTTTACATTTGACCTGCTTGTACAAACAACAGAACCATAAAAAATTGTCACTGCTTTCGCCCCTCAAAAATGTGCCTTTGCAAGTCATTTAAGTTGCAAAGTTTGGAGGGGGGGTAATTAGACAGAGGATGTAACATTAAATCTAACCTTTCACATCTTTTGTAGAAATAGTAAAAAAAATGAGATAAATATACTGAAAAGATATTTTTCAGTGATGTTAGAATACTGAGGTCTTTATTTGTTTTTTGACAGGAGAAGAGTTTAACCAGGGAGATGATGCTGACTAAGTTCCCCATGTATGGAACGAAGAGGAACTGCTTCAGGGTCCGGTGCCAGATGCATAAGTATTGTGCTACTGACAGCTTCTGGAGTGACTGGAGCCAATGGACCTGTCACATAAGTAATTCAGTTTCTTGTTTTCCAATACACAAGTTTACACAGCATTTCTGCATTCGGGCCACCCTATGTAATCCGGTGGCTTAGTGAAATGATCGTTACGGAGCGGATAAAAGCGCCATTTTTGGTAGGATGGTTCCTTAGGGTCAGTTATTGGATTTTAGGGTAGGAGCCCCTGGAAAATCTCAATTTAAAATATCAAATTGCAACACTGTCAATGTCAATGAAGTATCTGAAAATCCGCCTAGTATTTTTCAGACAATATGCATCATAAAATCATCAAATCACTTCCAAATGTGATAAAGTTGGCCAACTTTTACAGAAATAAAGTCCCCAAACATTAAGTATTATCAACAACACATTTAATGCAATGATGAATACAAATGAACATGCATCTTAATGTGAAAACATGGGGTAGAAGAAGTGAGTTACTGTTTATTGTGTCTATCTGTTACAGTTGCATTTGCAAAGAGGTGAGCAGTCCAAATTTCCAGTGCTGCATTTGCAAGAGCTACAATCCCCTTTACATGAGCATCTGATGAGCTCTCTGCAAGCTCTGGAGACCTCAGGAATTGTTAGCCAGACTGGCACCCATGATCCCGATTCCTTGGTCCATCCGTAGCTCTCTGGAGAAGGAATGGCTTGGTGGGTTTGTGTACTGGTGGTCCAGATACCTGCTTGGTAGACTGCCCGTTTCACGTGCTGGAGGAGTGCATTCTGGGTAGGAGGTAGTTTCTCCATTGTTCTATTTTCTTCACAGAAGAGTTCTTTTCTTGTTTGGTTAATTGAGTTTAAAGGACTGGATTTGTCATACAGGATGACAGTCAATCTTTCAAGCTCACTGAACTGCTGGCTATCTACATTTAGTTGCTGGAAGGGATGCTATGCCAGGTCGATGAATGTTTCTGTGGCAGCATCATAGGCTTGTCAGGCCCGCCAAGGTGACTTTTTACCTTTTCCATTGAAGGCAGATGTAGTGTCACAGCCAGAATACGCATGAAACATAGGCAGAGCTCTGGATTTAGGTTCCCCCAGGCTTTTGCACATGCTGTTGATGTGGTAAAATCTGTACTTTTTGCCCGTCCCAAAAGCCACCCAGATGTCAGTCAGGGGTTGAATTACCAGTAAATCATGAAACAAGCTTGCAAGGATGACGATGACATCAGTGTCCACAGTGCGCACAAGGACAGTTTTTGCTCCATGCTCCAGTGCATGTTGTACATGGACCACAATCCTAGTGTCAGCCTCCTCATGATTGCAAGAGTTCATTGTGCTACTGGAACCAAAAGACGACACAGCTTGCCCTGATGTGACATGCAAAGCTTTGGTTTGTGGCCAGCTGAACAGTTCAATCTTGGATGTCAAAAAGTCAAACAGCTCCTTCTTATTGCTTGGATCACGGAGAAAATCCATCCAATTTCTAGGCAGCTTTGTCAGGCCTGACACTTTTCTGCGAACACCTTGTCCTCTCTTTTCGCGGGTGGACTCCTTCAAACTGTCTGGGATGTATGTGTCCCATACAACATCCAGCCGCTTGGTATTATGTAGCTGCTTCTGTAAGTAAGGGATGAAAACCTCATCTGCATAGGTATCAAATGTGGTCACTCTCACAGTGGGCAGGCAGTGGACAATGACTGCTCCATCAAGGACTTTGCAGTCATAGGTTGAGGGTGGCTCTGGTTGCCCTGAGTGCTCAAGACATTGCAGCAGGTCAGATTTGGTGCGGGTCAGATGAAGTTTCCCAAAGTCTGAGAGGGAAGGAGGGAAGGACTGTACCTCATGTGCGAAGAATTCATCCAAGTTACTCTCACGGCTTTGCATAGCTATATATAGCTGGCCAAAGAGTGCCACGTTGTTCTGAAGCACTTTGATCTTTTTCCCATGTTTCGCCATTGTCTTGTGTTGAGGTTGCCTGAAGAGTGCCAAGGCATTCCTCTTGATTGGATCATGGATGGAGCGTGTCTGTTCTTCAAGCACCTTCTTGACAAAATCCTGATATTGTCTCTTTCCTGTCTCTTCCAAGATGAGTACTGTATTCACGACGGATTTATCTGTGCAGTTCCGGCTGTCAAGAGTCACAAAATCTTTGAAATCATCCAAGAAAGGATTTCCCATTCTTTTCATGGTTTCAGATAGACTTTTGACTTGTCTCTGAAAGGTCTTCTGCGTTGCAATACCCTGCTCGTGGTGCTGGAAGTTCTCTTCATTATCTTTGAGATATCCATCTTCAAATTCCCTTAGCAATCTTGCCAACTCTGGGCCACACAACAACAACAACACAACAACTATTCCAGATTGCACCAGCTAACATTTTTGACAAGCCCTAGCTAGTTGCTAGCTGAAAAACAGACCTCTGTGCTAGCATTAGCTGTTTAATGGAGATAGCTTAGCTAATCATCTTTACTTCCATATGCTCATTTAGCAACATACAGCACATTTTCATTGATTATTATTGTGATTTTTACCTGAATTTCACTTGTTTGGTTGCAGCTCTGTGTGAGACTGTGTTGCATTGAGACAATGCTGATATGTGATGAGTTATGGAGGGAAATTCATTTTGACAGTTGAGCTTATTTTGTGTAGCGCCATCTGGTGGTCTGAATGTATAGTGACACAGTATTTTTATATTTGAACAACTTGATGCTAAAATCTAAAACAAAAATTAAAGAGATAACACTCCATGATGAACAGGGCATTTTTCTCACTTTTTTTGAATTCCCGCCTATTGTGTGCAGGGCTATATGGAAGATGTACAGGCACCAGGTGTCTTTGTACTCCATTTTACACATCATTAGGGGGGGGGGTTAATAATCAGGGGACAATTAAAAATCAGTTTCAACTTCTTTTGTGTGCAATAAATAACAATTTATCATCAATGTCCTCTTTATGACTCAGAAAAAATATTTTTTTGAATACAAGAACAACTTTTGTGTTCTGTATGGGTATTTTCAATATTGTTGTGGGGCTCCTACCCTAAAATCCTTTAGTTGGTCCTAGAGAAGCCTCATGCAAAATTTGGTGCTTTTATCCACTCCGTAACGGTACGCCCTAATATGTGTGCTAAGCCTCTGGACTAATGCTTTTCTTTTCCGGTGTACGGTTTAGCTACCTAGTTACCACAGTTCAGGGAAAGGGTTTTCTTTGGTTAGCTTTTTGGCCACAGTTCAGGGAAAGGGTTTTCTTTGGTTGGCTTTTTGACAATGAAGTGATGGGAACAAACAAAGATGTTTTTCGGTGGTTTCTTCAAATTCAAAGCCTTCAACCACATCCATGATTTTAAATCTGCTGTTGGTTTTCTGTGGAAGGAAAACAATGGAATGCAGGGACATTGCCGTTTTGTGGCAGGTCGATGGGTAACACACTCTTTATCCAACCACTCATTCAGGCGTTTCCATGTATTAGTACAGTCACGCACCGCACAACGTGTCCCTGATCCATTTTTTGATTTTCTAATGTCCATTTTTAATGTTTAATGTTGTTGAAGATATCGCAGATCTAGGCTTGCATGTTTACATCCAGCTACAGATGTCTAGACTGGAAGAACAATGCACCCACCTCGGCGCCCTAGGTAAGGGTGGGAAAACTCATCTATACATGAATAGTTTGAGCTATGACTTTACAATAAAAAAGCTAGTGTATTCTTAGGCTAGATTTCTTCCACAGTATCCATTACGCGAAAGAGCTAAAATGGGCTCCCTCTCTCAGGGGATCTAAAATGAGTCTGAAATGAGAGCACGAAAAATAAATAAAATGAACTTTAACCCCATCCAACCACTCATGTGGAATCCCCCCCCCTTATGTTGGTTTTGAAAATAGGTCGGGTAGTAAAAATGTATTCACTCTTAACAAAGATTTTAATCTATTTCAACATGATGTTTAGTCCTCTGTAGGGTACAAACTTGGAAAAAAAGGAACTCTCACAACAATATATATCAAATCTCATGAGGATCCAATAATTAATCATGCATTGCTGAGGGAACTTCCGATGGTTGCTCTAAATATGCCAAAGGATATGTTCACTATTTTTGAACCCATACTTCATTAAGAAAAATTGTTGGGCATCTTTAGACAAAAAACACAAAAAGAAGAAAAAAAATCCATCACTGATCGTTTCAGCGTTGAGAAACAGCAGTTTTCTGACATTTCTTGCTAGGCTTCAAAACAGTGATTTTCAATAGGAAATCACTTAGGCCTTCAAAAGCCATGATATATCTTGTTTCCAAAGGAAACTCGTGGCACACTCCCATACATCTTTATTAATGTTATTTTTCTTCAGAATTTGTTTTGAACAAGAGCAAAATCAAACTTACTCTGGGGGAACTTTTTGCAGTTGATGCAGTGCAGCCCAACCATCTACACTGCTCAAAAAAATAAAGGGAACACATAAGCAATACAATGTAGCTCCAAGTCAGTCACACTTTTGAGATATCAACCTGTCCAGTTAGGAAGCAACACTGATTTGTGACTCAATTTCACAAGTTGGTAAATTGTCTAATTTCCACCAGGTCGAAATTAGACAATTTGCAAGACAACCCCTATAAAAGGAATGGATTTGCAGGTGGTGGCCACAGACCATTTGCCTGTCCTCATCTTTTCTGGCCGATCTTTGGTTAGTTTTTCATTTTGCTAGTGCCCTCACCACTAGAGGTGGCATGAGGCGGTATCTGCAACCTACAGAAGTTGCTCAGGTAGTGCAGCTCATCCAGGATGGCACATCAATGCGTGTTGTGGCAAGAAGATTTGATGTGTCTCCCAGCACAGTGTCCAGAGCATGGAGGAGGTACCAGGAGACAGGCCAGTACACCAGGAGACGTGGAGGGGGCCGCAGGAGGACAACAACCCCGCAGCAGGACCGCTATCTGGTCCTTTGTGCAAGGAGGAACAGGAGGAGCACTGCCGGAGCCCTACAAAACGACCTTCAACAGGCCACTAATGTGCAGGTTTCTGCTCAAACAGTGAGAAACAGAATGCATGAGGATGGTATGAGGGCCCGACGTCCACAATTGGGGCCTGTGCTCACAGCCCAACACCGTGCAGCCCGATTGACCTTTGCCAGAGAACATCTTGGTTGGCAGATTCGCCATTGCGCCCTGTGCTCTTCACAGATGAGAGCAGGTTCACACTGAACACATGTGACAGACGTGAGAGAGTCTGGAGACGCTGTGGAGAACGTTCTGCTGCCTGCAACATCCTCCAGCATGACCGGTTTGGTGGTGGGTCAGTGATGGTCTGGGGAGGCATATCCTTGGAGGGCCGCACAGACCTCTACGTGGTAGCCAGAGGTACCATGACTGCCATTAGGTACCGGGATGAGATCCTCAGACCCATTGTCAGACCATATGCTGGTGCAGTGGGCCCTGGGTTCCTGCTCATGCATGACAATGCTCGTCCTCATGTGGCCAGAGTGTGTCAGCAGTTCCTGTATGCCGAGGGCATTGATGCTATGGACTGGCCTGCACGTTCCCCAGACCTGAATCCAATCAAGCACCTCTGGGACATCATGTCTCGTACCATCCGCCAACGCGATGTCGCACCACAGACTGTCCAGGAGTTGACCGATGCCCTGATCCAGGTCTGGGAGGAGATCCCTCAGGACACCATCCGTCGTCTCATCAGGAGCATGCCCAGACGTTGTAGGGAGTGCATACAGGCACGTGGAGGCCACACACACTACTGAGCCTCATTTTGAATCGTCTTGAAGAATTTCCACAGAAGTTGGATCAGCCTATGTTCTCATTTTCCACTTTGATTTTGAGTATGATTCTGAATCCAGACCTTAATGGGCTAATGATTTTGATTTCCATTGATCATTCTTAGGTTATTTTGCTCTAAACACATTCCTCTGTCTAATAAATAAAGATTTTCAGCTGAAATATTTCATTCATCGAGGTCTATATTGTGTTTTTAGGTGTTCCCTTTATTTTTTTGAGCAGTATATATAAACTTCCACACTTGAGAGCAGGAAACCAAGGATTTATGAGTAAAACTTCATAAACCAACAATTTCCCCCACATTTTTTGCAGTTAAGAGTCACACTACTTGGCAGAATAATTTGTTTTGAAGGTTTTCGTTTAGATAAGGTGCAATACCTTGCACCTTATGTAAACTAAGCAATGAGATAACTTCAGACCATTTAATTACACCATCACAAATCCAACTTGCGAGAATGAGCTTGCTGATGCTCCCAGATGATGAATGTACACCTTGTATCAACAAAGCAGTGAAGCAACATCTAATAAGTGAATTATCTCAATTCCACTTTAGTGGAAACCTAGCTGGCTACACTCTAGCCATCTCATTTTTTGGGAACCGTAAATGTTTTGAACATGAATGGGATTTTATTAATTTGATCTACGAATGTTATGATAGAAGAAATGGAAATGGATGATTCGCTGTGACGACCCCTAACGGGAGCAGCCAAAAGTAGTAGTAGAGGATCTATGAACGTTATCTAAGAACTTGTGTTTATTCTACCTGTTTGAAAATTCAGCATTCAGCTGTCTCTGCTTTGCTCGAAATTACCAAGAAGTGCTTGAAGCACCTCGGTCAAGAACAAGTAAAAATGAAGGTCCGGATTATTAAATCAGCCTTAAACGATCGTGGCCTTGCAAAAATACATACAATTTGGAAATTGTGCTAAGCTGCCTACCATTCCTCTCAATTTGGCAAACTTGATTTACAATTTACCCCCCCCCCCTTTCTCCCCAATTGTACCTGGCCAATTACCCTACTCTTCCGAGCCACCCCGGTCACTGCTCCACCCCCTCTGCTGATCTGGGAAGGCCTGCACACTACCACATGCTTCCTCCGATACATGTGGACTCGCCAGCCGCTTCTTTTCACCTGGCAGTGAGGGGTTTCGCCAGGGGTACATAACACGCGGGAGAATCATGCTGTTCCCCCCACTTCCCCCTCCCCCCTGAATAGGCGCCCTGACCGACCAGAGGAGGCGCTAGTGCAGCGGCCAGGACACAAACCCACATCCGGCTTCCCATCCTCAGACATGGCCAATTGTGTCTGTAGGGACGCCCGACCAAGCCGGAGGTAACAGGGATTCGAACCAGCGATCCCCGTGTTGGTAGATAACGGAATAGAGTGCTATGCTACCCGGACACCCCAAATTACATTTGATTTCAACAGAAATTCATGCAAACTTGGTGTGGGTCAGACCTGACTAAAGACGTTGATATCATTTCTCTATAGGAGAATAACATCAAAATGTATCTCGAGCCCCCACTGGCCTAGTCAAGATGCAGACAGTATACCGTTCCTGTCCCTCAGCTCTTGTTTGTCACTGCAGACCTGCAGTAAATCGATCTCTCTCTGGCCCATAACCATAAGTCTTAATGTCCCCAAATGGGGGACCTAAAGGGAATAGAATGATAGAGCTTTATTCCATGGTCCAAGCATTACTAAACAATAGACTTACGATTTTTCTGTATTCACTTGCAAACAAATGATTACAGTAAGAATATCAAATGTTGGAATGCATTCTATGTATGTAATTAATTAGCCTGTATTTTATGATACACAGTCACTTATCAGTTCCACAAAAAAGAGGTATGTGTGTGTGTGTGTGTGTGTGTACGTGTGTGTACATTTGCCTAAATCTCTTTTCCCCCATGTGTGTCATAGACAAGAAGAAAAATGGTGACGGAAAGAAGTGGAATGCCGTCAAGGTTTGTGCACATATCACTATGGAGTCTTAAACATAGATGTTAACGTGTGATCACACAAACTTACACACACACACACACACGTTTGTTTTTTAACTGTTATTGTAACCCTACTGTTTTTTTTAAATGTTACTCAGTGCAGCTGTGTCCATACGCGCACTTGGCAGCTCCGCTTAGGCTGTGCTTACATTCCATTTCTTTTTTATTTGTTAGTTTTTGTTATTACTGTGCACCTATTTCGTCAGCACAGATTTCTTATGATGGGAGTGCAATTTTAAACATCGGATTAAGGATAACTAACCACGTAAAATATAGTTTATCCAATTCTTCATGGCCAGAGGACATCCTGCGAGGTGCCAAACACAACAATAGAGATGCGCCTTCGAGGAACGTAACACCGGGCAGATCTGGAGTTGGAACAGACTATGATCTCAGGAATTCCGTCCACCTCTGCCCGGTATCCTGCTTGTCGATCCCTAGAGAAAAAGCCGGATGACATCAGGACCAGGAACTGATTCCAACGAGACATCGGAGACTGCAATATATTATGCCTAATAGAAACATGGCTGACCCCTGTGGTTCCGGACCAAACTATTCAACCCGCGGATTCCTTCACAGTTTTCCGCATGGACAGAATAGCTGAGTCCAGTAAGCCCAAAGGTGGTGGAACCTGTTTCATGTCCAACAACATGTGGTATGACAGGACCCCCCCCCCCCCCGGAACATTTCAGCCCTCTCACGCTCCTTCTCGCCTCAGCTGGAACATCTGACGATCAAATGTCATCCATTTTACCTTCCCCGTGAGTTCACCTCAAGTAAATTAATTAATTATGCATGAATGCTGTTGACTGACTATAGTTCAGCCTTCAATACCATAGTTCCCCCAGACTAGCCACCAAGCTTAGGGAACTCGGTCTGAACACCTCCCTGTACAATTGGGTCCTTGACTTTCTGACAGGAAGACCCCAGGTGGTTAGGCTGGGTAGCTACATCTCCACCTCTCACAACCTCAACACAGGAGCCCCCCCCCCCAAGATTGTGTCCTGACTCCCCTGCTCTACTCTTTGTACACAAATGACTATGTGGCCACGAGTAGCTCCAATACCATCGTTACATTTGCTGATGACACAGTAGTGGTGGGCCTGATCCCCAGCAACGATGAGACGGCCTGCTTGGAAGAGGTGGAGGATCTGTCACTGTGATGCCAGGCCAACAGCCTCTCCCTTAACGTCAGTAACACCAAGGAGCTTGTTGTAGACTTAAGAAAGACACAGCAAAAGACCTACACCCCTCTCTCTATCAACACGGTCCCAGTGGAGAGGGTGAGCAGCTTCAGGTACCTTGGTGTTCACATCACAGAGGACCTAACATGGACACTTCACACAGACACTTTGATGAAGAAGGTGAGACAGCATCTTTATCACCTCAGGTAACTGAAGAAGTTCATAGTTTCACCACAGATCTGGGAAACCTTTTACTCTGGTGCCATCGAGAGCATCCTGGCAGGGTGCATCACCGCCCAGTATGGGAACTGCACCTCTCAAGGACAAAAAGCCCTGCAGAGAGTCGTACATTTGGCTGAGGGTACCACCGGGACCACACTTGCCCCGTACACACCAGGCAGTGCAGGATGGCTCAAAGGATTATTACGGTTGTCTAATGAGCTTGTACAGCCACAAATGGCGCCTGCGATATTTCATCAGCCAATTTTTGTACATAAACAGCTAACATACAGTCAAGCAACTCATGTTGGCTTGTCTTAGACGTGTACTTGGCAACCTGTGTGTTTGACAGGTGATCGACTAACTGGCTATCCAAAAAAGAGAACTGGTCAACGAGGTCCAGAAACATGCCCCGCTGGAGTGAAGTCGGAGATTAGTTGGACCCCCGTGGAGCTAGCTCATGTGCCCCACAAAATTTAATACAGTCCACAATACGTGATAATGAATGCCTGTTTTTCTTTACCAGCTCGTTGTGTCCCTGTACAGAAATGCAGTGGCCCTCATCAGGTTGACGGGTGATGCTAACTTTACCCAGCATTGCTCGCTTTACGCTGTTTCCAATGTGATTTATGCTGCATTCATATTCCCTAATTTTGTCGGATAAATGTTTCAGATCCACAATTCCTTGTTGGGTCCAAGCCGTGTCTCCCCCAAAAAGCAAGCATGGGAAACAGAAAAGTGAATTCTTAGCTACACTTGCCATTAGCCAGTCCTTTTGTTGAAACCAAGTCACACAAAACTTACGATTTTTTCGTTTGTACTTTTGTGTTATTTAAACATCGTTTGGGCGATGTGTCCCCAGTCTCTTCACTTACAAATTTTCCTCCAAAGACATTGAAGAAAATGGATAAGAAAGTAAACAATCCACCTCGTTCATGCTAATGCCCGCGGCCGCCATTGCCACAGTCACTCACTTTTCTCCCTTCCCACTCTCACACAAGTAGCACGTCACTGTACGTACTGTCTGTGCTGTCATTGGTCAAAAGTCAGTGGCCTTTGGGCTGATTGAATTCAGCCCAAATGATCAGCAAGTCAAGGGGACGTGCCAAGACACCTGTCACTCACGTAACACGAAGATGAATGGAAGCTGATGTGTTTGGGCTGTAAAAAATTAGCCCATTCGAGGGTATCTCCCCGCCTGCCGCCCAATGACTGCTGAGATAGGCGCCAGCATCCCCGCGACCCTGAGAGCAGGATAAGCAGTTAAGACAATGGATGGATGGATGGATAGATGTATTTAGTGTTTTTCTGTGACTATTTAGTGCATTTACTGCTCTTAGATTCCACCAAAATTTAAAATAATCTTGTAAGGTTTTTAAAAAAATAATTTTCTCATCTTTTTTATAAAAGATAGGGAGGGCTTAGCCCTGTTAGCCCATTTATACCAGCCATCCCTGATAGCATTATATTATATATGCAGTAGGGTGGGCAACACTACCGCTCTGTAGACCAGAATTTTCATCCTGGCCTGGAGGTCACGGTTTTCAAAGACCCTTTTCCTACTGTAAGACCCACCCTACTGTATGGATCAGAATCCTGGACCACTTACAGCAGGCACCTGAAGGCACTAGAGGCACATCATCAGAGGTGCCTCTGAAAAATCCTCAAGATCACCTGGGAAGATAGACACACCAACACCAGCGTCCTGGAGGAGGCTAACATTCCCGCTATCACTGTCACCATCGCCCAACACCAGCTCAGATGGACTGGCCATGTCATCCGTATGCCTGACTCTCGCCTTCCAAAACAAGTCCTATACTCCCAGCTTCTCACAGGACAACGTTCCCCGGGAGGTCAAAAGAAAAGGTATAAGGATAACATCCAAGCGAACATCAAAAAATGCCACATAGACCCTAAGACCTGGAAGGACACAGCAACCAACAAGGCGACTTGGAGAAAACTTGTCATGGAAGGAGCTGCACTATATAATAATGATCTCCGCCGTGCTGCAGAAGACAAGCGCAGACTCAGAAAGGAGGGAGTTTCCACCAAAAAGGCCCAAACCAATCCCACGACTACCACTGCCCACCCCTGCCCACACTGCACCAAAATATACGGCTCCAGGATCAGCCTCTTCGCCCACCAGAAGACCCACAAGGACCAAGAAGGAGGACAGTCATACTCGACCCCGAGCGACCGCCGAGCAGCTGCACATTATACCTATGTACAGTTAGGTCCATAAGTATTTGAAAGTTACACAATATTTGTAATTTTGCCCCTGTACAACACCATAGTGGATTTGGCATGAAGTATTTGAGATGTGATTGAAGAGTAGGCTTTCAGCTTTAATTTAAGGGGTTGGATAAAAATATGGCTGTAACTGTTCAGGAATTACAGCCATGGATATACAGGGTCATCCCATTTTCAGAGGCTTAAAAATAATTGGACAAACAAACATCATTACTATAACAATTTTATTTAATGTTTGGAGGAAAATCCTTTGCAGTCAATGACTGAAGTCTGGAACCCATCGACATCTTCAAATTCTGAGTTTCCTCCTTTGAAATGCTCTGACTTAACGGCAGCTGCCTTCAGCTGCTGGTTGTTTGTGGGTCTTTTGGCCATTAGTTTGATCTTCAGCAAGTGAAAAGCATGCTCAATTGGGTTGAGGTCAGGTGACTGACTTGTTCACTGATGAATATTCCACTTTTCTGCCTTGAGAGACTCTTGGGTTGCTTTCTCAGCTTGTTAGATGTTTTTAAACACAGTCTAACCTGGCCTTCCTGTTCTTAAGTGACACCAGGGGTTTTCACCTTGTCGTAAACCATCTGTATTTATTTTCATGCAGGCATCTATTGATTGTAGACTTGGACAATGATACCCCTACCTCTCAAGAGTGATTTGACTTCACTAGATGTTGTGAATGTGTTTGTCTTCACTAGGGAAAGAATTCTGCGATCATCCACTGTAGATGTGCTCCGTGGTCTTCCAAGCCTTTTGGTGTTGCTGAGCTTGCCAGTGCATTCTTTCTTTTTAAGAATGTACCAAAATATAGATTTGGCCATTCCTGAAGTGTTTACTATCCGTCTGATAGATTTCCTTTGCTTTTTCAGCCTAATGATGGCCTCCATCACTTGTATTGACACCTCTATGGACTTCATGTTGAGAGTTCTGATGAACAGCTACCAAATGCAAATGTAAATACTTGGAATGAACTCCAGACCTTTTATTTGCTTAATTTGTTGTGGAATAATGATGGAAAAGGTCTTACTTGCCCATGAAACCACTTCTTAGTCAAGTGTACAATTACTTTTGATCCTCTGAAAATGGGGTGACCATGTATAAAACTGGCTGTAATTCCTGAACGGTTAATGCAATATTTTTGTCCAACCCCTTAAATTAAAGCTGAAAGTCCACACCTCAATCACATATTAGTTACTTCATTTCAAATCCACTGTGGTGGTGTACAGGGCAAAATTACAAATATTGTGTCACTGTCCAAATATTTATGGACCTAACTGTATGTTTTTAGTGGGATATACCTTCTGTATACTCCCTGGATATTTTTTAACTTTTTTTAATTGTACTGTGTTTATATTTTATTATATTCTATTATTGTTGTTGGTCATTTCTCTTTGCAGTTTTGGAGATGCAAAAAAAATTTAAGAATTTCACTGCTTATTGTACTTGTACATGAAGAATGTGATAAATAAACCTTTGACTCTTTAATCTTTTAACCCTGTATATACTTGTGAGGATCCTCTCTGAATGCATTCGTTCCTTCGCTCCAAACCCTAACCTTAACCAGCAGAACTACATACCTAATCTCAATCCTAATCCTAACCGTAATTTAATCCTAGCTCTAACCCTACAACCAAATCCTAACTAAAAAGAAAAAGAAAACCTAAAATTGTTCCTCACAAACACACACATACTGTTTCTATTTATTATTAATTTTTATTTTATTAATCTATTTCACTTGTAGGTCATGCCCAAGGATGGAAAGAAGTCTTAAAATGTGTTTGCCAGTAAATCAAGTGCTACAGCGGCAGAGCACGAAAAAGCCTGATGAAATGTTCATCTTCAAGACACCTGATAATCTAGAGGCCTCAGTTCAGTTCAAAGGACCACCGCCGAATGATGCACAAGGCCTCGGTCCTCTCTTATATTGCATGCTCTGGTGCAGTCTCAAAGTGTCAAATGATGTGTTTGGCAATAGTCCGTGTATTTAGATTATGGACACTATGTGAGTTTATATAACCTTTTGCAGGAGCGGCTGTTACTAACAATATTTAATGTTAAACGGCTGGGAGGACTACAAATATCAGTTGAGCTGTCAAAATACATATACACGCGCGCGCGCATGCATGCACACTAGCACACATGCACACGGGGCATTACAAGGATTATAGACGGTACACCTTCCAGACTATATCGTTAACATTTTCCCTGCTATAGCTTGTACGTGATGATAAATGTGTTCGCTAAAGTTGGCCGGTGTGTGGAAATGTTACACTGTGGCAGCCCGGTATCACAGCAGTTCGTAAAATCATCACGACAATCTATTGATTCGTGTACACGGACACAAATTTTGTTTTTGTTTTTTCGTGACACTCAGCATGACTTTCAAACTCTCTGAGGATCATGGGTAGGCTAACGTAGCCTTCCACTATTGAAACCGACCGAAACAAGCTTGATTTCTCAGAATCGAAGGGGAAATAATGAAAACGGATGGGCGTAACATTAGCCTGTCATATTGCTGAGGTATCAAGGACACGTTGGTGTTTTTGTGTTGAGAAATGTTAAAGATGTCTTTAAAATCCACAGATCTATCCTCTCCGGCCCTAACCCTAACCTACATATACGGCTTCTGTGCTCCGGAATCCCGATTGACAGAAAAAGGGGAAAGAAAAAAAAAAGTGGTGCAGACACGAAACAGCCATCGATTAATCATTCGTGACTATGACACGAAAAGACATGATACCGGGTTGATTGTAGACCATCACGCCGTTATTAAGGACTTTACTTTCTGTTGCATGTTTACTTTTTGCCACAACTCTTGCCAGTTATTGTAGTAGACAATGTAGGAGAATTTGATGTAGCACTTCGTATAACACATTTTGTATTCATCGTTCGGAGATTTGTGTTGAAGAATGATTATATTTAAGGGGTCTTCACATTTTGTGCCATTATAGTCACTAAACGGACCCATTTTTGATGGCATAACTGCTCAATGTAGTCATAATATTTCCTATGATAGAACTGTAATGCACAGTTGCAAAATATGTGTCAGGTATTGTGATGCCACAGCTCTTGCTGGTTGACTAAGGTGTATTTTTGCATTGCTCTGTCTGTACAGCTGAACAAAGCTGCAAAACATCGCTGCTGTATTCATCAAAGTAAAAATTAAATGAATAGTTTTGAATATATGGTCTTACTTGCACCTCTGTCACTGCCGTCTTTGTGAAACCCTCCCAGATAGCAAAACTGCTGTGGCCCGGACCAGTCTCACACCCGACACGTCATCCGGCCCACATACTGCGTGGAATGATGGCACTTCGGCGGTCCACCCGTTTGCCAGAACCAAGCCATAGCAATGCCACATGTGCCACATATTTGCCAAAGGTGGCCCGGATTTGTTTTGTGATATTTGGGCCATAGTCACCATTTACCACACGGGCCACTTCACGGTCACATCCAGATTACATGTTGCCGAGAGCACCGCATCTTTGCCAAAAAAGGCCCACATTTGATTTGGCTATTTGGGCCATATTTGCTATTGTACATGTGGGCCACTTCAGGCTCACATCCATTTTGTCAGGGCCAGGAGAAGGCCATCAGTGCCGCATCATTGCCTGAAGTGGACCACATCCGGATGCTACCTGGGTACCTCGATGGAAACCAAGTGATAGAAAACAAGGGAAAGGCTAAGAGAGAACAGTGGTAGGGTTGCAGAAAAATATATATTTTGCCAATTTTCTTCCTAATGAGGATTGTAGTCTTGGGGGGGGGGGAGAGAACGTCATGCAACATGTATTTTTAGATGCATTGACTGATGTTTTTGGAGGCGCTACGCCCCTGGTATCTCATAAGTATTGTTATTTTGTGAATGAGTGAGTTAGAAACCAATTTTGAGGTGCTTTGCATCTGAAAATGTCCAGGTGATATCAAAAGTCTCCCTACACACATGCACACAGACACACACACACACACACCTACTTTCAGACAACAGGGTTATGGGTTTTTATTCTCCTTAAAGTGTAGAAAATGATATTTAGTGCTTTCCTTATTGTAACAGATGGGTTTTGGGTTGAATGTTTCACTTAGCCTCCAAGCACACAGCGTGGAATGGGTTCATCTTACTTTCAAGCTCAGTACCTATTCTTGTTACAAAGGAAAACAATTATGTGCTCCTTGCCATGCTTTTGAGAATTTAGAGGGCTACATTTTCAGTGTGAGTTCCCTGGTTCATTTACCATTGACTTTAATAAGAGAAAAACTAGACCAGAGAAGGTGGACACAATACTTTTGACTTTAGTGTCAGGGACTTAAATTAGCTGATTTGAACTCAACTCAGTGTCCATTGACTTTTTTTTTTAAAATTTACATTCTGCAAATATCAGAAAGTCATTATCCACTTTGCAATATGAAATGCTGATTCATTACACTCTCAGAAACAGTTTGACTGTAGTTTCTTTTTTATAGCTTTGTGGAGCTGTACATTATATTTACATTTCACTCTTTTATACATAATTAAAACATGCAAAATGTGGCAAAGCTCCTGTTGTTATCTGCTGTGGGGAAAACTGGTGTAAATCACCTAACAGCAGAAAGCTGCTGAAGTAGACCTGACAAAACATAGACGGCATGTTGGAGACTTGGCAGAGAATGAAATAAAATCAATAAAAAAAATCAATAAACCATAAAATCAATAACCTGTGTGCAATAATAATCATCAATAATCTGCTGAAAAGTTAGATTAAATAGCAATTTTCTTGAAAAATATTTTTGTTAGAGGTTAATGTGATTTTAAAAATAGTAATGACTATCTTATTTACCTAACTATTATCTATCTTATTTAGTCCACTTCTGGTGTGGGAAGATGGCGGCGCGAATTTACGTTTGCAGCGGACTCACCCAGTACCGTCCATGCAGTGTCTTTGTCCATGCCTGTCCACGTCTTCGTTTGATGGCTGGGAGAGCTGGCGCTGGATCGGCTGGGAGAGCTTGGTTTGATCCGTCCTGTGGCCCCAGGGACCACGGACCTGCCCGGAGAGGACACACCGAGGGCGGTCTGGCAGGACGTGGAAGCGGGGCGGGCTAAGCTAACTGCTAGCTAGCCCATGCAGACCGGCAGTTCTGATAACACCGAGGGCGGTCTGGCGGCGGCCTCGCCTAGCGTAGACTGTGCTTTTGGCGTCGTCGTGTGGAGTGCGGGGAGGTGTGTCGAAGGTGTCTGGCTGGGAGGGCTCGCGTTGGATCGGCTGGGGAAGTCTGGTCTGCTGCATCCGGTGGGCTCAGGGACCACGGCCCTGCCTGGAGCTGCGCCCGAGGAGGAAACACCGAGGGCGGTCTGACAGGCCGCGGAGGCGGGACGGGCTAAGCTAACTGCTAGCCCATGCAGACCGGCAGTTCCGCCAGTCATCCTGGCATTCGTTCTCTCGGACAGTGATTTTTTTTTGTTTTTTGTAATTCGATATGCGTTCTTGTAGTTTTTAGTATGTGCTTTTTGTCTTTGTGTTGCACTGCTGCGGGCTGGAGTCCCCCAGCTTGACACTTTGTCATTTCGAAACAGACCTTGTTTCGAAATGACAGCGTTCCTGATTCCTGATCTAATTTTTTTCCAGCACACTGAGCCTCAGTTGATCTACCATACAACACCACTAGATGGCTGTGTGGTATTAGCTTTGTGATCTGTGGCAGCGTAACGATTCATACTAGAGATATTAATATGGAATTTTCATGGTTTCATGGATATTTGTATCAGCTGCACCTTCAAAAAAAAAACCTGCAACATGTGGATAAGCTCACTTAGCAGTCACTGGACCTGATTGATTGTAGCTAATACTGATCAATGCCGCTTGTTTAGATTGTGTTCTCTCACCTAAGACAAAATTTCACAGGTTTGCCTCTCATGCTTAGTGACAAATACAGTGAGCCAGGAATTATGCTGAGAACTGAAAAAAGAAAAAAAACATCCAGTGTTTTGCAATATACATGGTTTTTAATAATATGCATAGCCTTGGAAGAAAATGGCATGTTCATGTGTTTGCGTTTCTCACTTGATTTGACCTTACAAAGAAAAAAAAGTTTTATTAGAGATAGAGTTGTATTATCAAAGAAAACATTGAATAGCTTTTATCAATATGTCAGCTGCCCTACACATCATATTAAAACTCTGGACCTCTGTTATGGCTCCATAAAGGCAGCGTACAAGTTGGAGGCCCCGCCCTCGGATCTTCCTATCACAATACGGTGCATCCTTTGCCTATTTATAAGACTGTTGAGGAGAGAGAAAGTGAACGTAAGGCAGGTGAAGGTCTGGATTGCTGATTCCTCTCGCGCCCTGGAGGGGTGCTTCGGCTGGTCAGACTGGTCAGTGTTTACTGAATCCTCAGACAATATTGATGAGCCAACATGTGTAGCGATATCTCCTTTTGTACAGACAATGTGATTTCAACCAAGGCTGTCAAGATTTTCCCTAACAACAAACCATGGGCTTCATCAGCCCTTTAGGGTCTGATTCATAAAAGGAAAAATGCTTTTAAAGAGAGCAATGATACTGTAGTTAAGGAAACAAAGAAGGAGATCAGGTCAGAAATCAAAAAGGCTAAACTCAGGTACAGAGATAAAAGAGAAGCTGAGCTGAGCAATAACAATTTAAGGGTAGCCTGGAACGATATGAAATCTATGACTGGGTGTAAAAGACAAAGGCAACAGGAAATTTGCTCGGGCTGGTTTTAATTCAGATAAACAGTTGGCTGATGAGTTAAACAAATTTTATTTCATCTGATCTCATCTCTCATCTCACCATCAGCCGCTTCTCTGGGGTCGCGGTGGCAGCAAGTAGGGCACTAAGTAGGGCACTCCAGATGCCCCTCTCCTCAGCAACGCCCTCCAGCTCCTCCTGGAGGATCCCAAGACGTTCCCAGGCCAGATTGGACATTTAGTCCTTCCAGCGAGTTCTGGGTCTACCCCGGGGTCTCCTCCCAGTTGGACGTGCCCAGAAAACCTCCAAAGGAAGACGCTCAGGAGGCATCCTAATCAGATGCCCAAACCACCTCAACTTTGGACACGAAGGAGCTGCGGCTCTACTCCAAGCTCCCTCCGGATGTCCGAGCTTCTCACCCTATCGCTAAGGCTGAGACTTCTCTAATCATGAAGATATTTAGGAAGCTCGTTAAAAACGAGGTTTTATCACAGGTGGAGAAATCCTTGATCCACTGCAATTTGCATACAGGCCCTATAGGGGTGTACAAGATGCCATGGTAACACTATTACATTTTCTGTACCGCCATCTTGAGGGGACAAATGCTCATGCCAGGCTGTTGTTTATAGATTTTTCCTCAGCCTTTAACACGATCCAGCCACATCTGTTAGCAGAAAAGCTAATTCATCTTTTCAAACTGGACCTAGTTGGCTGGATACTGGACTTCTTGACTGATGGGTCCCAGTGTGCGAGGGTTAATGGCTCTTTTCCAATCAGCTGTACTCTTCAACCGGTTCCCCTCACGGCTGTCGCCTCTCCCCGCTAACTCTACATCTTGTAAACTAATGACTGTCGCTATAGCAACCTTAACAATAGACACATATTCACATTTGCAGATGTTTCAAGGGATTTTAAGTCTTCTTGAAGGGGAGGAGGAACAACATGGACCTGTGGTCGATGATGTGTCTTGGTGTGATGAGTCGCCACTTAAAATGTGTCTAAAACTAAGGACATGATAATCAGCTTTAGAAAGACTCCTCCTGGTCCTGTACCAACCAGAATTAAAGGTGCTGACACCGTGCTTGTGTACAGCTACAAATATCTGGGGGTTGTTCTCGACAACAAACTGCGCTTTGAAACTCATGTTGCTCCCACATCTACGGAGGCTTGTTTCCTGAGGGAAATGTGTACATTTAATGTCTCCTCCCAGATGATGACTCTCTTTTATACACGTTTTATTGAAATAGTTTTAATGTACTGTATTGTTGCTTAGTTTGATAATTTGACTCTGGCCAGTAAAAAAAAAGGCTTAATAGACTCATCAAATGGACTATTAAGATTTCAGCGAGAAGTCAAGCCCAGCTTACCAACCTTTATAACAGGAAGGCATTCAGAAAGAATACTTCCCACCTGGAGCGCCAAGGTCACCCCCTTCGGCCAGACTTTGAGCTGTTCCCTTCAGGTTGCCGGTTGAGGATGCCCTGTATTAGGACTAAGAGATACAAGGCTTCCTTTGTCCCCGCTGCCGTTCAATTGTTAAATGGTAGATAGTATTCATCTGTTGTCTGCAGATCGCTTGTTTGCGTGGTCTGTATATTTGAACTCCTTTGGTTCTCCTCGCCCGCTATGTCCTGTTGTTTTTTGTTGTCCATTAGTGATGTGTCAGTTCTGCCTTGATGTTTGTATGTTTTGTTTTGTGTGGGAGTTTTATATATACTGGCTGCAAACTAATTTTCCTGTAAGGGACAATAAAGATACTTTGACTTTGACTTAAAGTATGCAAAAATGGAAAAAGCCCATGCACAGCATGTGCTCAAAAGGTGCTGGCAGATGGCAAATGCATAATCACAAGGTCTTGTCCTGAGTCTGAAGTGTGCAGCATGTGGTGGTGTTTTTTTCTTTTTCTTTTTTCAATTCTGTATTTAAGTGTTTTTAAGTAGTTATGGGCTACTGTGTTGGATTTCCTCCCCAAAACCAATTCATGTAAAAGGTGATTTTTTTTTACGTCATAATATGTTATCCTGTTCTCCTCGTTTTGGCAACAGTTAAGTTTCAGACAAATTCAAATTTGGTCTAGAATCTACTACTACTACTACTACTACTACTACCACTTTTGGCTGTTCCCGTTAGGGGTCGCCACAGCGGATCATCCGTTTCCATTTCTTCCTGTCCTCTGCATCTTCCTCTGTCACACCTGCCACCTGCATGTCCTCCCTAACCACATCCATAAACCTCCTCTTTGACCTTTCCCTTTTCCTCTTCCCTGGCAGCTCCATATTCAGCATCCTTCTCCCAACATACCCAGCATCTCTCCTCCACACATGTCCAAGACATCTCAATCTTGCCTCTCTCGCTTTGTCTCCAAACCATCCAACCTGGGCAGTCCCTCTAATATACTCATTCCTAATCCTGTCCTTCTTCGTCACTCCCAATGAAAATCTTAGCATCTTCAACTCTGCCACCTCCAGCTCCTCCTCCTGTCTTTTCATCAGTGCCACTGTCTCCAAACCATATAACATAGCTGGTCTCACAACCATCTTGTAAACCTTCCCTTTAACTCTTGCTGGTACCCTTCTGTCACAAATCACTCCTGACACTCTTCTCCACCCATTCCACCCTGCCTGCACTCTCTTCTTCACCTCTCTCCTGCACTCCCCCGTTACTTTGGATAGTTGACCCTAAGTATGTAAACTCATACGCCTTTGTCCCCTCTACTCCTTCCTCACCATTCCACTCTCCTCCCTCTCATTCACGCATAGGTATTCCATCTTGCTCCTACTGACTTTCATTCCTCTTCTCTCCAGTGCATACCTCCCCCTCTCCAGGGTCTCCTCCACCTGCAACCTACTCTCACTACACATCACAATGTCATCCGCAAACATCATAGTCCACAGAGACTCCTGCCTGATCTTGTCCGTCAACCTTTCCATCACCATTGCAAACAAGAAAGGGCTCAGAGCCGATCCTTGATGTAGTCCCACCTCCACCTTGAACCCATCTGTCTTTCCAACCACACACCTCACCACTGTCCCACTTCCCTCATACATATCCTGCACCACTCCTACATGCTTCTCTGCAACCCCCAACTTCCTTATACAATACCACACCTCCTCTCTCGGCACCCTGTCATATGCTTTCTCTAAATCCAAAAAGACACAATGTAACTCCTTCTGGCCTTCTCTATACTTCTCAATCAACATTCTCAAAGCAAACATCACATCTGTGGTGCTCTTTCGTGGCATGAAACCATACTGCTGCTCGCTAATCATCACCTCTCCTCTTAACCTAGCTTCTATTACTCTTTCCCATATCTTCATGCTGTGACTGATCAACTTTATACCTCTGTAGTTGCTACAGAGGCATAAATTTGGTATAGAATAGTCTCTTGAAATACATATAAATATTTATCTGCAGAGGTGGGAGAAACACCATCTGGCCCCTGTCCACCCCGTTTTTGGTCTTTTTTTTTAATTTCACAAGGTCAGCAGAGCAGGTGACTACTTCCCACACTATATCTCTTCTTCCAAACTGGGCTTATGTTTTATTTGTGTTGTGTGTGTGTGTGTGTGTGTGTGTGTGTGTGTGTGTGTGCGCGCACGTGCGCACCTGTACACACATTCATGCATGACGTGTGAATAATTGATGAATGGGTGTCATTATAAGGAGACATTTTATTAATCAAATCACTCAGTTCAACTTATTGTTTATAGAACAGTCAGATTTCACCACTGATTAATCAGAAGGGATTCATATCCTGTCTCAAAGCAAGCGACCACCCACCCATAAACTCAGTGGGATGAGAGGAGCACAGAAATGAATGTGAGAGAAGCAATGCTACTACCTCAGGTTGACTGCATGTGCCCCATCAAGATTTCTGTGCATGATACATGAATGCAAGGGCGTAACTTTGGTTTGAGAAGTGGGGGGCACAAAGTGGGGGGGGTCTGGGTGCTCCCCCAGAAAGAAATTTGTGACTCCCATTTCCTGCATTTCTACCCACATTTAGGGACTACAGTAACCAATACAAAATTCGGGAAATAATTAAGTTGGTCATCACAACCTACCTGCAACTCAGTGCTACTTCTCCTCACCTCGCCCTATCCACCTTATTCCTAGCTCCCATGATAGCGTGTGTGAATTATGGGCGCGACTTCCATGGTAACGGTACACTCACCGTCTTAGAGCGATTTGTACGGCGCCTCATTCATTCGTGAAGATCTAGCAAGCCAAATTAGCTAATGATGTGGGAACACAACCTCACGGAGCTCAAAAAGGGTGAAATGAGAATACCTTTGCCGTCCATAATAGATGGTTGGGAAGATGATGTGAAGAAGTGGGAGTATTATCCATAATCGTTTCCCCAGTGGAAACCCCCTCACCCCCCCCCCCCCAGGATAGATACCTCCACCTCACCTGATCTCTGATATGAAGGCGCATCCAACTCCTCTCTTCCAATATTGCAATATTTTTCCCACGATACTTTATCGATTTTACAGCCCCTTGTATCGATGCATAAAAATGATTCGTGTATTAAACAAACTTAAAATGCGTTTAAATATCCCTCAAATTCCTGTGATCAAATAGCCTATGACCTCTGCTCCTGTAGATGTCGCTGTGGGCTAGTAGTAGGCCGGTTGCCTCCCGACACTATCTCCGAGGCCGGCGTGGCGGAAAATGTTAAGGCAGCGCCTTCGTCTTTCAAAGTCGACGTTTGGGCGCACTTTGGTTTTAAAGACGTAACGATTTGGATAAACCTAATGCCGTTTGCAAGCTTTGATAAAATATTCAGGAAACACAACCAACTGAAGACACCACGCAGATAAAATAGCACCGCAGTAGCCTCATCCGAAACCGGCGGACCCAAGGCGGACTACACTGGACGGTAACACACACCTACAGGCTTCCGTCAACTCGTGCACAGTAGATTGCAGAGTCGGTGGTGCTTTTTGTTTGTCAAGACTTGCGCCCATATAGCGCAGTTGAAAACCCCGGCTTCAAACAGCCGGGACGCGAACCCATGTCTCCCACTCCGCAAGTGACAACAGTAACCAGTCGGCTAAAGCAGCGTTTCTCGACCGGGGGTCCGCGGACCCCTAGTGGTCCGTGGTGTGATTGCAAGGGGTCCGTGAAAATAAAATATCTTTAAAAAAAAGATCCTATGGCATTTATAGAAATAGGATTATTTTACTCAAATGTGACTGAGACTTTTATCTACCTAAACTATAAAGGGTAACAGGACTTTTTTCTCTAATTACATCTGTTTCACAAGTGTAATTTATTGTATTTTAATAAGAGATCTCGCTCCCGTTTGCATTGTTAAAAGTTACTGCATAAAAATTCTGTTTTGTTAACTATATCTAAGTTACAACTGAAAGCTCTTATTTTTGCCCCAAAGAGTGAATAAATGCTATAATGCAATTTAAAATGCAGTTTCTACTGTTTCTATCAAATTGCAACCCCCCTCCCCCAAGATCAGGTGGAGGGGTCCTCAGGGTAGATCAAAAATACGCAGGGGGTCCAGGACCCCAAAAAGGTTGAGAACCACTGGACTAAAGGGTCAGACCCGTTAGCCAAGGGCCAACGTGTCTACTTATCCATGCACGTTACAATATGGCGAACACTATGGAGCTGCGCTATGTGATCCCCCCCCCAACTCGCCGACACGTGACGGATATAGCGGTGCCCAGGCTTTACGAAGAGGTGAAGAAAACTGTTAGGAATGTCTCTTACCTCTGCAGAGAGGTAAGGAAAAAAGGTGTCTGTTCAGTGTTCACCTCAGACAGGCCTAAAGTGACTCCGCCAAAGACAGGCCAGACGGTCAAAACACTTAATACTTAAAATGTAACCATTCAAGAGTTAATATCAAAGTATAGCGGACACTTGCAAATAACTTTTGAGTTGGACTACAGTATGTTAATGTCTACAGTTTATTTACAGCATACTGACTAATTCAGTTTTATGAGTTTTGTTTATAAGAATACTTAATCTGCACTTTATTTTATGTCATGGCATCAACGTAGCAGTCGAGTGCAGTGTTTTCTGTGACACAACAAGAATACTTAAGATGCACACTTTGTTTTCATATGATATGGCATCTACATTTCAGTTCAATGTGTTTGGTGACACAATAAGAATACTTGATGGCATCTCCAGCACACTCTTACAGAGTGATGAGTATGAAGCTGGAAATCGAAGGTGTATTGCTGAATGTTATCAGCGCATATGCCCTGCAATTTGGGTGTGAGATGGACGAGAAAGAAGAATTCTGGAGTGAGGTGGATGACGTGGTGGAGAGGGTACCCAAGCAGGAGAGAGCTGTGATTGGAGCGGACTTCAACCGACGTGTTGGTGAAGGGAACAGAGGTGATGAGGAAGGAGATGATGGGTAAGTATGGTGTCAAGGAGAGAAATGTGGAAGGACAGATGGTGGTGGATTTTGCGAAAAGGATGGAAATGGCTGTGGTGAATATATATTTCAAGAAGAGGGGGACACAGGGTGATGTACAAGAGTGAAGGAAAGTGGACACAGGTGGACTATATCTTATGTAGAAGGCGCCATCTAAAAGAGATTGGAGACTGCAAGGTGGTGACAGGGGAGAACGTAGCTAGGCAGCATCACATGTGTTCTGTAGGATGACTTTGGAGACCAAGAAGAGGAAGCGAGTGAGGGCAGAGCCAAAGATCAAATGGTGGAAGTTGAAGAAGAAAGATTGTTGTGTGGAGTTCAGGGAGGAGTTAAGATAGGTACTGGGTGGTAGTGAAGAGTTGCCAGATGAAGATGCTAAGATTTTCATTGGGAGTGACGAAGAAGAACAGGATTAGGAATTATTATATTACAGGGACAGCCCAGGTAGGATGGTTTGGAGACAAAGCAAGAGAGGCAAGATTGAGATGGCTTGGACATGTGTGGAGGAGAGATGCTGGGTATATTGGGAGAGGGATGCTGAAAATGAAGCTGCCAGGGAAGAGGAGAAGAGGAAGGCCAAAGAGGAGGTTTATGGATGTGGTGAGGGAAGACATGCAGGTGGCTGGTGTGACAGAGGAAGATGCAGAAGATGGGAAGAAGTGGAAACGGATGATCCGCTGTGGTGACCCCTAACGGGAGCAGCTGAAAGTAGTGGTAGTAGATAATGTTGTGGCATCTAAATTTCAGTTCAGTGTGTTCAGTGACACAGTGTGCACTGTGCAATGCAGAGATGCCGTTCTGATAAATTCGAATTTAAATTTTGAATAAAATAGTTTTGACTCAATCTTTCTGCAGTTATCAAAATATAATGTAATATATTAGACTACCCAGGTGGTACACAGCAAGTTTTATTTTCAGCTATATTTGAAATGTTCAGTAAATTATGTACAGTATTGCAGTGTATCGCAATATGTTTCATATCACAATGTATCCTGATACAATCATATTGTGACCCATGTATCATGATACGTATCGTATCGCGAGGTCCTTGCCAATACCCAGACCTATATAGAACTGCGTAGGCAGGCTGTTCTTGTCCACTACTTGTCCATGGCAATTTTTGTGTATATCAGGGCCTTACAATCAACAGCTCAATTCACATTCTTAGCCAGATCTGATGACTGGCCAAACAGTAGTGTGTTAAGCACATTTTTTGTGGTTAAAAGAAATAAGATTTTGAAAATTGGGGGGGGGGGGGCGGGGGCATAAACGAGATTTTGAAAAGAGGGGGGTCCCCCTGTCCGCAGTGGAAATTACGCCCCAGCACAAACGCAAAAAGACATGCATGTTAGGGTTAATACTCCTGTCTGTGCCCCTGAGCAAGGCCTGGCAAAATGAACTGTAGTTGGTCCCCGGGTGCTGCATGGTGGCTGCCCACTGCTCCTAGCTACACAGCTAGGATGGGTTAAATGCAGAGCGTAATTTCCCTACGGGGATTAATAAAGTATATCAAAATTCAAAACGCACCTACCAGCGACAATTGGTTGTTGTGGCATGGTTGAACAGTGAGTATACAAATAAGTTGGATGAATCCACTTAATGGCTATTGTGTTGCCACTCCTGATGAGCTACTTATTTCTGTTGCTCCATGCATCAGAAAAAGAATAGATCAGTGCAGCTCACTGACTTGCACAGTACTCAAGTTTCCATTGGGCAAACTATGGATATGAAACATCCAACTGGTGTAGTCAAACAAAATTTCACAAGCAAAAATCTTTCCATGAGCAATGTTTCATGCCATTTAAAAATTGCCCATGTAGCTATCGGTTTTCTCTGTGGGCATACAGCATGTTGTGCTGGCCAGACCCTGATAAGAGAGGGAGAACAGAAACTTGACAATGAAGGGGGAGTGTGGTGCACCTTTGCCAGGTTAATATGTAATTTTGGCGGAGCCATTCTTGATAGAGGACTGGAGGAAGGGTAATGTATAGCTCAGACATTGAGCTTCAGTCCATGTAGCTGCCCTCATAGCCTAGCCGCCATGCTCGATAGAAGACTGCTGGTCGAAACGGGGATCCAACTGCTGTGAATTGTAACCCACAAGAACATCTAAAAAGACACGGAGAAGGTTAACTTTTCACATTTGCTTTTCTATAACACCCCTCGTGTACTTTCTTTTAAGCTATTTCCTCTTTTGCATGTTCAGAATAGTAAATTGTGGCAACTGTGAAACAGCGCTGATTTGTTTTGCTTTCCTCTTTCAGGCAGCGTGCATTCTCCCCAGCGCTCTTCTGTCCCCAAGGCTCAGTAACTGGAATCTGTCCCTGCAGAGTCAAAGAGTGCAGGGCCTGTCTGGTTACTGCACCCAGGGGACAGGCTGTTCACCACAGACTGCACAGGATTACAGTAGTTACTCATTACAGTGTGAATGACGAATTATCTATTTATTTATTTATTTTTGTGTGCGTTTGCTGCCGAAACATTTTTCCTTGCATTGCTTTTAATTGTGGGACATTTCATTGTCCCCTCCCAACGATGTATTTGCTGACAGACAGAGACAGACTGGGCTGGAATGAGTATTGGATGTAGAAGAGGCATTTCCCCCCCAACAATTGGGGTGGTCAGGTGCGGCAATAAGAGGCTGAGATTTTACAAGGTGTTAATAACTGACACTTCCAGGAGGCAAGGATGTGTGGTAACAGCTGGGGAAACATCCTGCTGATGAGTGAGATCTTGTTTGTTTGTTTTTTTTCCAAGAGCAAGTTTACCCCAAGAGCTAGAGAGGTATAAACGGAAGCCCTAGATTCTGCGACTCTTCATATAGCATGTTGAAAAATGCTCACGCGTTTAAGTTATCTTGCTTCTTAAAATAACCATCGGGGCCAAACGTTCCAGTGAGGCAAAGCTGCAACCATCGTTTAATCCATGAAGTGGGGAAACAGATCTGAGAGAGAGAATTTTAACTACTACACTGATATTGGTGACGATGGAAATAACTGTTTTAAACCACTTGACCACTAGATGGCGGAAGGGAATAACGTTAACGGTGTGAGCCATAATGCCATAGGCGTTGTTGTCACACTGTAATGAGAGGGATTACAGGGCGTGCAAAGTAATTTGTGCCAATTCTTTAGGCAGTCATTATCGAAACAATGAAAACTGCACAGTGTGGGGAGTTTGAGAGGACTTTTAATTTCCCGCATGGACAAAAATATAACCATTTGATAACAAAATGTTCAGCCTTCATGAACCTTTTAGTCGGTATGCCCCCCCCCCCATTTGAGCTCTAAATCTTACTAATATACCCTACATGTTCATTTAATGGGTGCACATTGCCCTAGGAATTCATGAAAAGTCAGCGAATACATTTGGCTACAATGGGGACCTGCAGTAAGCATCACATCCTTATTTTGACTTGGAAAGACAAGTCTAACAAACCCATTTCTGCCACATCTACAAAACATCAACATTTACCCTGCGTCACACTTTTCAAGAGTTAATTGAGCCTATTTACTATTATTACTACTAGGTGGAGGCGTGTGCGTGCGGAAAAGTGAAAATGCTTTGCCAACATGAATCATTTCGGGTTAAAATCGGAAGTACTGAACAACCCTTCCACTAGTTCAAACTCTTTTACCCAACAAAAATGTCCCTTGGCATGTGTTCTTCATCCAGAGAAATGTTTAACCCGAGACAACAGGCTTTGTATGTGTCTGGTGCAGGGGGAGGTTCCACCTCCATGTGTAACGCAATTATGTAAGCGTCATGTTTTGGAAGCTCGTATGATGTACTATGTTTCCTCTGCCACATGCCATGTAACCATGTCGCCTCTAACCAATAAGCTGCAGTCCGTAAATTCCTGGGAGGTCACTTCACGTCTATTATGGGACAACCACTGACCTGGCCCACGCACGCGCGCACACACACACACACACACACACACACACACACACACACACACACACACACACACACACACACACACACACACACACACACACACACACACACACAGCAACCCAGCATCCTCCATCTTAGGTTAACGTGGTAATTTGGAACGTGATTGTAGCTGTAATATTCCACAAAAATGAAGAACTTTCTCAATGGTACCACTAAAACAGAAATAGGTTCAACTCAAGTTGTTGTTGTTGTTTTTTTTTTTTAAAGTTTTCCTATTACGGGTATGCGAGAACCAGCTGAGCAGCTGTTTCAGTTCACAGTATAGTGGACACACAGAACAGCACTTTTAAACATGTTATATCAGACTGCTGTGATAATTTATGGAAAATTAACCTTGCAGCCGAGCGCCGCTGACGGCAGATTAATTTGTTGTTGTTTTTTTTTTTGTTTAGCAGCGAATATAAACTCAACTTTTCACAATAAAACAGAACTGCCCACCATTAAAGTAAATTTTCAAATTATAATCATCTGGGCACCTATAATTTACCGCTGTTAAATGCAATATTGGTTGGCAATGAAAATCCGAGTTTTATATTTGTCATTAAGGTCCAAATGAGATGTGAAGTTTAAGCAACACTTGTTGCTTTTGCAGAACAAGTAACACAACTCTGAGCAGATGGTGTTTTAATAAGGACCGCGTTTCTATGGACGGTGGATTCATAGGAACCCCACAACAATGTAACAGCAGGAACCATTTTGCATTTTTTTCTTTGTGTGTGTGTATATATATATATATATATATATATATATATATATATATATATATATATATATATATATGGCCTGACTCTTGCTCAGGAGATAATCCCCAGTAACAGCACCCTGCTAACATTTCAAAATCCAGGATGGTTATTCTAACACCCAAGTGTATTGGTCAGACTGGATGGTGCAATTGAACACGAGTTATATAGAAAAAAAAACCCTCAAAAAACTCTCAAGTTGCATATTTATCAAGGATTCATTATCACAATGTTTTAAAATTGCTTCCTCTGAATTTTACTTCCTGTAGAAATGCTTTGTACAAATTTACAGTTTCAGGCAAACTAGTGTGAGTTTTCCAAACAAACTACGGACAACGAACAGCTACAGCGTTTGTTAATCACTGACTACTTAACACTTCAAAAGGTCAGGAGGCCCTTAGCTCTGCTAGATATGTCTCAGCTATGAAAACACGAATGGCCAGCCACGGGTTTGGGTTTTCAATGTGTGTGTGTGTGTATATATATATATATAAAGTAATAAAGATACCATCAATATGTTAACAGTATAAGTCATCATCATGAAATGCATCAAGAAGAATAAAAAGCAAAAGGGGAAATATATAATCGATCCCGTTTTGAATGTTCAGCCTCTGGGCATACAGTTCTGTGTTGACCACCCAACATCTCGTTTCTTTGACTATAGAGATCTGCGGCAAAACGCGCTGTAGAACAGACCCGACTCTTTCCGGAAAGCTCTCTGTGCTTCTGCTACCGCCGCTTCGCCCTGATACAGGCAGAGCTGAGGTACCCATTGGCCACGGGAGGGGAGGGGAGGGGAGGGCGGGGGGGCTATTCTATCCACACAGCCCTGACCTAGAATAGGTTTTCGCACTCTGTCTAAAAATGACAAAGTAACAGAGAGATAGAGAGAGGGCGAGAGGGGTGTGTGGGGTGGGGTGGGGTGGGGTGGGGTGGGAGGGTGTGTGGAGAGCGTGTTTATGCTAATATAGACCACTCGATGTGAGCTGAGCAAAGGTAGAAGCACACCATCGCCCGGTGCGGGAAGATACGCGTCTACGTTTGTGTATATGCCTATCTATGCATGTCTGTTTGTACTGTGCGTGCTGGGGGGGAAGGGGGTCGTTTCCCCGACCCAGTGAAAGGGATTCAGTACATCGCGTCTTCGTAAATGTCCGTTCGCAGGCAGAAGAGGATTCCTCCGCCCAACATGAAGATGGTGGCTCCCCAGCCGAGGCCGTAGCCCCAGTTGAACTCGTGATAGGTCTGAAGAACTGTTCCGTCAATAAACTTGATCGGGTAGAGGACCAGAGCACAGGCCTGAAGTACCACTGGAACACAAAACAAAAACAAAAAACAAAAGTTAATTCTTGAAGGAATAATCTGGATTTTTTTTTTGAGTCTGTCCATTTGTTTATACTCACTGCACATGTAGTACAGGAATAGATTTCACTTTCAGTGATTCATCCTTTTCTTCATACTGGACATGCAGCTCCAGCATGCCGTTTAGAGTTCAATTGAATTAATGGCGGACAAATCCAAAATCCTCGTTCAGAGTGGAAAAAAAACACTTCACGATTCAGCCAAAGCTGACATGACATAACAACAGTCTATATAATAGTAAATTCAACAGGTCATTTTTAAAATTGCTTGCATTTTTTTATGATACGGTCATTTCCTGCTGTGTTACTTCCTGCAACACAGCCTGCAAGCAATTGCCAGCAGGAGTCACTCCGCTGGGGCACGGCAGAGCCAACCCTAAGAGGGAATTTAGCAAGAAAAACTGTAATTTTTTTTTTTAAATGACCACTCATATTTGCTGTGACAAACTGCTGTAGCGTCATGTTAGCTTTGGCTGAACGGTGGAGTGTGGTTTTTATTTGTTGTTGCACTGAACGAAGATTGTGGATTTGTCCCCCCCAGCTGGAGCTGCATGTCCAGTATGAGGAAAAGAACGGACGACGATGCAAATTAAATCTGCATATGTACGGCATGAGCAGTGATGATAAAATAGGGGAAGATTTAAAAAAAAATCCAACCTAATCCTTTAAATCCCACCAATTTTGTACTTTATTTTTTTTGCAAACCTCAACTCCTACATTTAACATTATCATTAACAGATTAACAGAATGTGTTTACAACCTTTAGTCTGTTGTGGATAAAAACAAATTTTTTCATTATTTTAGAAGGGATGTGAACCTTCACCCCGACTGGAACAGAACTGTAAAACAGGTTTAAAAGGGATAAAGATGCTGCAAAAGGCTGAAGTATTAGTGAGAGAAAGACTCCTTTTTTAAAACAAACAGACAGGACCCAAAGGTGGGACGAAGGAAATTTTGAATGAATTCCTATACTATTTTTAACGTACCGGTTATATAAATATGAATATCTTGCCAGTTACTGCTGGTTCCTGTCCCAAACTGAATGATGTCATCCAAACGTGTCTTTCGGTGGACTGTTCCACCACAAAGACTTTCCATATGCGAAGAGATTACCAGCAGAAGGAATAAGGATGGGAAATTAGACTAATTCTGCTGGCATTCGTAAATTACCAGTTGCAAAAACAAAAATTCCAAAATAGGCCTAATTGGTTGTGCCAATTATAACCCATCTGGTTTCCATCAATAGTGGATGAATATTGTTCTTGGTAAATTGAACTTCTTATCCCTTTAACATCACAGTAATTGACTTTTTTTTTGTTTTACTGAAGACAGAATTCCTGTTTTGCTTCTAAATATGCTGACATACTCGCAACATCGAGAAGACAACCATGAATTAGAGTTCTGAACTGAAATAAAAATCAGTCCGTTTGGCTTCAAATCTTTGCAATATGGGAGGAAAAACATGGAGACATTTATTCAGTTGAAATTAATGTGATTTATCATTTCCGTGTCTGTTTTGGAGTGTCCTGCCTAACAAGTCGCCCTTTAAATCCTCTTACCATTTCTGTGCCCTGCACTGCATTGAGTCTTTCACATCCCTCTCTTTCGTTAAATGCTAGAAACGGCATCTACCAATCCAAATTATGATTTTAACCATGAAAACACAGAAGTACAATGACCTCACTACTTCCAGCATACTGAATGGTTGGCTTGTCATTCTGTCTGGGAGGACAAATTCCCCCGGCGGTTGTCGGTCGACGTCAGCGTGAGTGTGTCTGTGGGGTAAGTTGCATGCGATCAAAAGGCGCACAATGGCCTATTCACATACCGGTGACTAGAGTTCCTTTCTGCCTGTCGGTGGACTGACTCAACCAGAGGGGATCTGGAGTAATTTACTAACAACTCCACCTTTCCTTCCTACAGGACAAGGCAGTGGCTGTGCAGGAGGGAGGACATCGGCCCCAAGAATGTGGCCGTGTTGATGAAGCCCAGACTGAGATGACTGACTAGTGAGGTCATATTTCGGGTCGCCGGAAAAAATACCACACTTCAATCCATACGTTCACTCTTACCAAGGGGTAGTTGACAGAGACGCCCTCTGCCCAACCCAGGACTCCCGGGCAATAAGGGGACTTTATTCTCACACGTCCTTTAAGGTAATTGCACATAGGAAAAAGAAAAATATGGCAATTCCTACATTTTTCAGTAAATGGCTAACAGCCAGAGCTACACCCGCCCCAATCCGGTCCAGGATATATTGGTCCTTTGTGAGTGACATTCCACCCGGTAAATGAACATGACAAAGATTTCCTAAGTCAAAATGTTGTAATGAGTCAGGCATCGGCACACTTTTAAAGTACAAATCTAATTACTTTTAAGGCCTTTTTCTATACCTGTTAATGGACAAAGTAATACAATTTCATGGCAAAAAAACAAAAATCGCCAAACTAGACAGTATACACTGTTGTTGAGTTTTATTGAATATGAATATAAAAGCAATTTTCCATGTAAATTAGCTAACAACAGCCTTCTTGTTAATTAACGAAAATAAAACTATGGAGGTAGACCCTGTCAAATGGAAAACAGTAGTATCAAATACACCTAAGAGAGCACCACAGACTGGTCAGAAGTTGACAGTCTAAACCAAACGTAAGTCTATTTCCTTTTCAGACCCTCTCTGACACAAACAATCTGAATAGTGATGGGCAAAGCAGTTCTTTTCAGTGTACTGAATCATTTGAATCAGTTCATTGAACTGATTCGTTCAGTGCTTGACCGGAGCTCCGGTTGCGTAGAGTCCCTCTCGCTGAACTGAAACACAACCGAGCATTCAGTTCAGCTTGCTAACTAGTAACTGAGAGCAGTCGTTTTGTGACGTGATAAGCCAATGAACTGAGAATTTAGCTGGATAAAGATATCGTCTGCAAACAGAGCTACTGTAACAGAGTCCTACCCTATTATGTACAGCACGTATATTTTTGCGACACCTAATTATTAAAATATTTGGTACTACTTCCTACTTCCGAGACTTCAAGACATGAGAGAGAGGGCGTCCGGGTAGCATAGCGGTCTATTCCGTTGCCTACCAACAAGGGCATCGTCGGTTCAAATCCCCGTGTTACCTCCGACTTGGTCGGGTGGCCCTACAGACACAATTGGCTGTGTCTGCAGGTGGGAAGCCGGATGTGGGTGTGTGTCCTGGTCGCTGCACTAGCACCTCCTCTGGTTGGTCGGGGCGCCTGTTCGGGGGGGAGGTGGAACTGGGGGGAATAGCGTGATCCGCCCACGCACTACATCCCCCTGGCGGAACTCCTCACTGTCAGGTGAAAAGAAGCGGCTGGCGACTCCACATGTATCGGAGGAGGCATGTGATAGTCTGCAGCCCTCCCCGGATTGGCAGAGGGGATGGAGCAGCAACCGGGACAGTTCGGAAGAGTGGGGTAATTGGCTGGATACAATCGGGGAGAGGAAGGGGGGGAAAAAAGACATGAGAGAGGGAGAGGGGTGGGCTGTTATATCACTCATGGCTCACGTTCAATGATTCGTTCACTGAACGAATCATTGAACAGTCACTGTTCCCTCGAAGTGAAAGGATCGATGCCTAGTCCACGTGTAACGTGCACGGATAAATAATATATATATATATATATATATATCCATCCATCCATACATTATCCAAACTGCTTATCCTGCTCTCAAGGTCGCAGGGATGCTGGAGCCTATCCCAGCAGTCATTGGGCGGCAGGCGAGGAGACACCCTGCTGCCAGGCCATCACAGGGCAGACACACACACACACACACACACACACACACACACACACACACATATATATATATATATTAGGGGTCGACCGATATGTGTAGCGAATTCGGGGGGGGGGGGGCAGCCCAGGAACCGCCGCAGCCAGGACGCTAACCCAGATCTCCCACACCACGAGTTACAACATTAAGCAGTCGACTAAAGGGTCCAACCAATTAGCCAAGGGCTAGCGAGTCTACTTATCCATGCACGTTACACACACACATGTAGTGTGTGTGTGTGTGTATATATATATGTATATATGGATTATAACTTTCATTTGACAGCAAGTTCCATCCTCTGTCAGAGCAACATGAAACTGCAAAAGCAGGAGGAAGGGTATATGAAGCAAACTGCATAACCGGACATCTGTTTGTTATACAATCTGATTTTATATTGGAAACTTTGACAAGGTTGGGACCAGCTAAGTGTTCTAAAACTACACAATGAAGCCCCGGCCATCCCTCTGTTATTACATAGGCCATATACATAGGCCTACGCTCCACAGTCTCCTAGATTAAATCAAATCTGTAATTGAGTCTAATCGTTATTTTCAAATAGTTTTGTGGAAAGATCATTTCACATATGTGTAAATTTATAAGAACCAGAGTTCGAGTGAAAAGAGGGCTGGGTGGTGAGGATTTTTTGGGAGAATGGTTTTTCCTTCCCAGAGACCTCTCCCCATTGGTAGCTGCAGAAATTCTGCGGCTGCTTTTTCTTGGCAGAGGAGACGAACTCTTTGGGGCACACAGCCGACTCCAGACCACAGAGAGTGAGCTCAACTAAAATGAATCATTCTGCCACTGTTTTCCTTCTCCGTTCTCCCCCATTTTTCATCTAAACACTGGAACATGTCTTCAGAAAGAAAAGGTGGCCAGTCTATTTGAAAACTGCTGCAGAAGAACACCTTTGTGCTTCTTGAGTGTGAGTGCGAACCAAAGATGCTTTGGGTTCTTGTTTGCAAGAAGGACAGAAAAAAAGAGGAGAGAGGGCGAGAGCGAGAGAGACAGACAGACAGACATGATTTATCTGTAGAATTGGTATTTATTGTTGTTCAAAATACATGTGTTCATTCGTTCAATTCCGTTGTTCTGTTTTATAATACAATAATTCACAAAGATGTGTGTATGTGTGTACATGTGTGTGTGAGAGTGAGAGGGAAAGACAGTAAATGAGTGTGTATGTTTGTTCCTCTGAGAGACGAGACCATACTGGTGTGTGTGTGTGTGTGTGTGTGTGTGTGTGTGTGTGTGTATTTGCACGAGCGTGTGTCATGAGTGAGTAAGCGTCCGATACACAAATATATAAATCAATATAAATAAATAAAGGTTGTGTAATATCCTCCATGGTGTTCTGTTTGCCCCACCGGAGGGAATAAGTAGTTGTGTACGTAATCCCTTCTCCCCCCATTATCCATTAAATGCTGTTAACCTGAGTTACTTTAGTTTTTTTTGGGGGGGGGGGGATTTTTCCCTTTTTCTCCCCAATTGTACTTGGCCAATTACCCCACTCTTCCAAGCCGCCCTGGTCGCTGCTCCACCCCCGGGGAGGGCTGCAGACTACCACATGCCTCCTCCGATATATGTGGAGTCGCCAGCCGCTTCTTTTCACCTGACAGTGAGGAGTTTCACCAGGGGGACGTAGCGCGTGGGAGGATCATGCTATTCCCCTCAGCTCCCCCCTCCCTCCTGAACAGGCGCCCTGACAAACCAGAGGAGGCGTTAGTGTAACGACCAGGACACATACCCACATCCAGCTTCCCACCCGCAGACACAGCCAATTGTGTCTGTAGGGACGCCCGACCAAGCCGGAGGTAACACGGGGATTCGAACCGGTGATCCCCGTGTTGGTAGGCAAAGGAATCACAAATGTATTTCTAAATGCTTTGGCATTACACGTGTTTTGTCATGCCAATAAAGCACACTGACACTGAAAAAGAAATTGAAGAGAGAGAGAGAGAGAGAGAGAGAGAGAGAGAGAGAGAGAGAGAGAGAGAGAGAGAGAGAGAGAGAGAGAGAGAGAGAGAGAGAGAGAGAGAGAGAGAGAGAGAGAGAGACTCACCGGCAGTGAAGAGGAACACAGCCACGGTGCGGTAGTGTTTTCTCTGTGTCCCATAGCACAGAGAGATGAGGGCCACTAGAAAGGCTACCAGAGTGACCACAGCTCCTGCCATCAGCAGCACCAGGGTGGCGATCTGCCAGTCTGCAGGAGGGGATACATACAGTTTACAGGAGAGCGTCCAAACAAAGGCTCGATTATGAGCACTGCACCATTTGTGCTGAATTGAACCGCTGTGTTGACAAACATGAAAACAAGAGCTAAATCCCACAGAGGTAGACATGCGAATGTGTGAAGCAATGGCGGTCCGGGACCACTTTAGAGCAGGGGTGATGATCATAGATTATACACAACCGGACATTGGGAACCTCCTCATGAAAGCTTGTGTATGACAAGTCAGACTGGGTACAAAGAAAGTTCACTTGGACCAACAGATGCATTTTGAAGGGTTGAAGTGTTGCAATATTGTGAGATGATGGAAAGAAGGCTAATTTTACATCCCTTGAAATTATATTTGGGTTTTTTTTTTTGAAAAAAAAAGACTATTCAAATTACAATCTAATTTGGTTGTGTGTCAATAATGTGGAAGCAAAGTAGTACATAAGTGACGGCAAACAATTTTACTACTTCAACTAAGCTTATTCGGTTTCCTGCCCGATATTTTGCTAAATCCCAAATAGATCCAAATCACATTCGTTCCTTCTTCCTTTGCATCCATCCAATGTTCAGAATGGACCCTGGCTGTGATCAATATGGCTGCATTACTGGGATGCCCCGTCTGAAGCTCAAATGTCTGCACTTATGCCTCAGATGCTTTCTTAACCTGTAAAGACTAGAAATGACCAATGATCATAATATAAACTCAATCATTTCCCTGGGCTTATCTAAGTATATGCACTACTTTTTCCTGTTAATAATTTGGGGGAATTTGTGTTGTATAAGAGCGGGGTAAATCGGAAGTGGTGTTTGGATAAACAGTCCCTCTCGCACAAACACACCCCTCCACCGTGGCTTTTAATAAGCAAGTCCGGGCACCCTTTCACTGGGACCGACCCGCCTCCTTTTCAGGCCGACACATTCCTCAACATCAGGGAGCTATCAATCACACTCACACCCAGTGAGCCTTCCTGCACTGACTCTGGGGTGGGGGGTGGGGGGGTGATGGAGCTGAAATTTCAAATAACAACTTCTCACTCAGCTCCAGCACCATTTCAACACTTACAGAAATATCTGTCACAGTGCAGTGTCTGGATTACATGGACTATGTTTGCGAAACGGTGTTAATTTAGATGGAGTGTATGGAAAGGCAGTTGACGATGGTGAAATTCAGCTGTTAATGAAGTTTTAGATTGATGAAAATCAATAAAACTTTTTCTTGTATGTCTTTCGTATTGCGTAAACGGTCTCCCAATCGCAACTTGAGGTTTTTATGGCTGAAATGAAAACTCCTGATGATGACCAGCTGCCTATAACAAAGTGATTGGAAGAGGAGGCAAACTCAGCACAGGCTGCAGCCATTGTATGCCACCATTTGGCTGTTGGGGTGGTGTTTCCTACCCTGATGGGGAGGGGGGGGGCACTGCTGAGTAAATACAAGTGTTGAGTTAACACTGCTCGGTCTTGATGACAAAAGGGCAACCCGGTGATTTCTTGCCTAAGAAAATGGATGCTGACACAGATGCTCGGCATCTCATTAACTCTCGCTAGAGTTGTTGAAATGAGCTCCCTCCCTTTGCACACACACACACACACACACACACACACACACACACACACACACACACACACATACATATATTTAATATATATAGCATTTTTTTCCAGAAACCATCAACGATGTTGATAAAAGTGCTCAACACACACACACACACACACACACACACACACACACACACACACACACACACACACACACACACAAAGGAGCTCATTTCAACAACGTGTCATCTCCAAACTGCAATATATTCTGTCTTTGTTATAGACAGTTATGTCTTCCTAATAAACTAAACAGAAACTAAATAGAAAACCTCGAGAAATGAAGTTATCAGTTAAACTGGTGCAACGATATCATCTCCATGTTCCATTTGCAGTGAAATAAGGTTTACAACTGGGGTGGCGTTGCTTTTGCGAGTCTTGTCCTTGTTACAGCAGAAAAAAAAAGAGAACGATTTTCCAAACCCATCACAACATTTTTCAAATGACTTGGTGTAAAAAGTTTGGATTTCAGAAGCACTTTGTGCCCGTTTCTCATTTACTAGCCTCGATGGCTTGTATAAAGTTTGTTGCGTTGCTCTGGATGTACCGTTCCAAAGCATCGACTCGGTGACTGGCACGATTCACCTCGGAGGAATGTGATGCATGGTTGATTGCCAACAAAGCATCCGTGCGTGTCCAGCCAACCACCCCTGTCCTCTGTAAACTTCGGGCAAATAACTCGCACACCTTGAGGACAAAGCACGGCTCTCACCTGACGTGAGGGTGGAGAAGCAGCTCCATTCCGCCTCCTTCCCCAGATGTCGCGCCCCGGACCGGGTGCACGACTCCCACAGCGACAAGGAGAAATGCTCCGCCGTCACCCAAGCCGGGCTCAGCAGCGCGACGACGTCCAGGCACAGTGCGAGAAAAACGCAGAGCAGAGCGATCAGCTTGAACGGTCGGAAAACAAAGACTTCATTTACGGACATCTTTTCATACTAAGCTGAACGACAAAAAGCCCTCGCTGAGTTGGGTCGAGGCCACCATGCACTCCGGTCCGCTACCGACGCGCGTCTACCCGCCCGTCCGTCTCCGGCTGCGTTACCGATAGTGAGAATAGTGTAAAAAAAAAAAGATGGTAATTACGCTGTTTCCGGTTTGCGGTCGTTCGGCCTTTTTTGTTTACAAAATAAAAGCCCCCACCCCCGGTGTTGACTTATCGTCAGAGTAGCGCCGCAAAAAGAAAATGTTATCGATTGATCCAAAAGTTCAAAAGCAAATTAGCGTTCAAGTTATCTCAAGAGAAGGTCCACTATTAGAATAAAAGAATTGGATTCCATTTTGAACCCATTTGCCCCGGAGATGAATTCTGCTTGTTCTGAGGGCTAAACACGGACAGGACTGCAAAAAAGATTTAAGGAGGAGTCAAAACCCAAAGCCGAAAATTTAAAGAAAAGATGCATAACATTTAACTCTACAAATTAAATAATGCTTTCATACCAGTGGCAGGTAGCGAAAATGAAAGGGATTATTCATTTACTACAAATAGATGTGGTTCTGCTTGTGTCTTGCACCCACAGAGTTGCCAGCACAGATTGCTTTTTAACAAAAGTAAGCCGACATTCAACTATTTTTCAGCTGGACTTAAAACATAACTGGAGGGTGTAATAATAATAATGCATTTTTATTTTATTTATATTGCGCTTTTCATCATACTCAAAGACGCTTTACATAAATTAGAATAAACTTAAAAGCAACACACCAAAAACATGCAACACAACATAAATCACACAAAAAAGCAAGTCTGAAGAGGTGAGTCCTGATTAATGACTTGAATGTGGGCAGATCGCAGCAGTGTCTGATGTGCTTGGGGAGGGAGTTCCAAGAGGAGGGGGCAGCAGGTTGAGTGCTCGGTCCTTAGTCTGCCTCAGATTAGGGGTTGATAAGGGGGGGGGGGCACGAGAAGGCAATGGAGAAGAGGTGTGTTTGAGACAGGATTGGAAGAGTGGGAGGAATTCTGAGTCTCTAATGATTGGGGGAGTGAGTTCAAGAGCCTGGGAGCTGCCCTGGAGAAGGCTCGGTCACCAAAGCCACAGAGGTTGGACCTGGGGGTGGAAAGAAAGGAGGCTGAGGTGGATCTGAGGGACTGAGAGGGTTGGTAGGGGGAGAGGAGGTCGGTGAGGTATGAGAGAGCCAATTGGTGAAGGGCTTTATAAGTGAGAGCCAGGAGTTTGTAATTGATCCTGTGGGAGATGGGTAGCCAGTGGAGGTCTTTTGGGACTGGGGTGATGTGGATTCGGTGAAAGTTAAAAGTCAGGTAGATGCGTTCTGGACCAATTGGAGTCTCTTGATAGAGCTAGCACTGATGCCATAGAGGGGTGAGTTGCAGTAATCAAGGCGGGAGGAGATGAAGGCATGGATCAGTGTCTCAGCAGCAGGGCATGTGAGAGATGGTCTTATTTTCGCAATGTTGCGAAGGTGATAGAAGGAGGATTTGACAATTTGGCAGATATGGGGCTCAAGGGAGAGGGTGGGATCAAGGATCACACCAAGGCTACGTACCTGGGAGGAAGGGGAGACAGTAGTGCCATCGATGGTTAAGTGTGAGGTTGTTGATTTGGCTGAGAGTGGACTTGGAGCCAACGAAGAGGAGTTCACTTTTGTCACTGTTGAGTCTGAGGAGGTTTTGCTGCATCCATACTTTAATTGCAGACAGACAGTAGTCGATGTGAGAGAGGGGTGGATTGTGAAGGGATTTGGTGCTGAGGTATATCTGGGTGTCATCAGCATAACCGTGGAAGTCCAAGTTGCAATGGCGGAGAATCTGACCAAGAGGTAGGATGTAGATGATGAAAAGGAGTGGGCCGAGTACAGAACCTTGGGGAACACCTTGTGTGACTGTGGATGGAACAGAGGAATGGTTGTGAAGTGAGACGAAGTGTGACCTGTTGGAGAGGTAGGACTGGAGCCAGCTGAGTACGGTGCCTTCAATACCGACATCTTTCAAACTGGTGAGCAGGATGTTGTGGCTCACAGTATCGAAGGCTACACTCAGGTCGAGGAGGATGAGGATGCTAAGGGCTCCAGTATCAGCAGAGGTGAGGGGGTCGTTGAGTACTTTCAGGAGTGCAGTTTCAGTGCTGTGGAGTGGGCGAAAAGCAGACTGGAGGGGTTCGAGTAAGTTGTTGGAGTGTAGGTAGGTTTGGAGTTGTGTGGCGACAATGCGTTCCAGGGTTTTTGAGAGGAAGGAGAGGTTGGATATTGGCTGGTAGTGGTTGAGGCAGGATGGATCAAGACCTGGTTTCTTGAGAATTGGGGTGACAGTGGCAGTTTTGAAAGCAGAGGGGACAATTCCATGGGACAGTGAGGAACTGAAAAAGTTGGTGGGGTAGGGGCATTGGGCAGGGAGGCATTTCTTCAGTAGGGGGGTGGGGAGGGGATCAAGGGAGCAGGTTGTGGATTTTGACGAGCTGATGAGTTCAGAGATAATTTGAGGGGCAACTGGAACAAACTGGGAGAGGTGGCGATCAGGGGGAGGGGTAGGGAGGTCGAGAGGAATGGGGAGAAGAGGGGCCGGGGTAGGGGCTGCTGAGTCAGATGCAGGGGATAGTGATTTGTTAATAGCAGTGATTTTGTCTGCAAAAAATTGGAGAAATGAGTTGCATTTTTCAGGAGTAGAGTTGGAGACAGCATCGGCACGGGGCTTGAGGAAGTTGTTCACAGTGGAGAGGAGGGTGTGGGGGTTACGGTTGGAGTCATCAATGATGGTGGAAAAACAGGCAGACTTGGCGGCGGTGAGGGCATCTTTGTGAGCGGAGAGGTGGAGTTTGTGGGCTTCTTGATGGACAGTGAGAGATGTTTTCTTGACCAGTCATTCCAGTTGGTGGGCAGTCTGTTTCAGTGTTTGGAGCTCAGGTGTGAACCAGGGTGCAGAGGTGTTGAAGGAGGCTATTTTTGCTTTGAGAGGGGCCAGTGTGTTGAGGGAGGCAGACAGAGCGGCGTTGATGTGATTGGTGAGATCATCAGGTGAGGTAGAGGCTGGTTCCAGGGGAAAGCAGTAGAGAGCTGGTCAGAGAGTTGGAGGGGGTCGATAGATTTAGTATTGCGGAATGTTATTTCTCTGAGGAGGTGTGGCCGAGGCGTTGGGGATGGAATAGTGAATTGGATGAGATTATGGTCTGACAGAGGAAATGGGGATGAATGGATGTTGTGTACCGGTACATTGACAGAGCAGACCAGGTCAAGGATATGGCCTTTGACATGGGTATGGAAAGTGACGTGCTGGGTGAGGTTGAAATTGTCCAATAGAGTGATGAATTCTGATGGAAACTTACAGGTGGGTAAATCAATATGGATGTTAAAATCGCCAAGCAGTAGTAAGCGCGAGGAGAGAGATGAGGCTATTGTGAGTAGTTCAGAGAGGTCAGACAGGAAAGATGGATTTGGTGTGAGTGGCTGGTAGATGGGCATGGCAATCATTGAACAATATGTTTTAAAGGCGAGGAATTGAAATGATGAGACGGTGGGGAGTGAGGGCTTAGTGGTCCTGAAATTCCGGTTAAATACAACAGCAAGACCACCTCCACGACGGGAGGGATGAGGTCTGCAGGTGTAGCCAAAACCAGGGGGATGCTTCGCTGAGGGAGATAAAGTCGTCAGGTTGTTGCCAGGTTTCAGTGAGCAGGAGAATTATCAGGATTATTTCGTGTAGGGTGAGGGTTTTGCTATTTAATGATCGGGCGTTACGGAGGGCAAGGTTGATCGAATGAGAGGGCAATGTAGTGGGGGCATGCTGGAGATGTCTGAGGTTGTCCAGGTTAGCAGTGCTGGGAGGTGCAGTGGGGGGGGGGGCATAGGGTTTGGATGTGGGATACCGTTTGGATATTGGGGTTAGTGGAAGGATGTAGATGGCGGGAGTGTCTGGGGCCGCGATGGAGATAAAGGCGGCAGCGGAGGATGCAAGCAGACCGAGTGGAGGTGCGTGGGGAATAGCAGGTAGTTTTTGTTGAGGGACAGGAGTTCTTCGGGAGAGTAGTGTAAGGGAGGAGGAGGGAAGCCAATCAGGGGAGAAAATAACAAGGGGAACCAGGGTATTCCATGTAGCCGTATTAAGGGGGTAAGTAAGTAAAAACAGAGGAGGGCAGAGTATTGGTTCCATGACACCAGTTGACGGGTGGGTTAATAACCTTGGAAGCGTAGGAAGGATAGCACAGAGCGCGGGTGGGGTGGGGCTAGCTACTCACGATATGAAGGGGAGTGCCGCCGGGGATGGTTCAAGAGGGAGAAGCGGCAGCCACACACGACGCCAGCAGTACTCTCCCACTTAAAACACATACAAAAGAAACAAAAAACAACAGCACTGTGGACGTTGATTTTCTATAGGGGTTTACTCCCGCAGCCTAGTCCTCTCCCGAGGTATCCACCAGGCAGTGGCACTATTTAACCCATAGCTGGGGGCTGGTTCATGGGCATCAGGGAATATCCACACACCGGCGGGCCTGCGTACCGCACGTCTAGGGGCCAGACCTCCTCCGAGTCCCTTGTAGTTCAGCCAGGGTCCAAGGTGTACCCGGTTACCATGTGTCGCCACGAGGGGGCACTACATAGGGCTCGCTGTTTGGAGAGGCTATGTACTGGCAGGGAGAGACTTACGCGCTCGGCTCTCCTGTTCGCATTTCTGCTAGCCGGCGGTGAAGGTTGAGAGTGAGACGTGACAGACACACAACACTACACCAACACACTAGACGCTTTACAACAACCCCACTTCTTGTCAGACGCACAGAAGAATGTCAGACACACACCAGTTGTAGCAGTAGTAGTAGTAATAGCAGTAGTTGTTGTTGTTGTAGCTAGAAAAGCGCAATATAAAATACAACTTGATTGATGGTAGTAGCAGTAGTAGTAGTAGCAGTAGTAGTAGTAGTAGTAGAAGCCTAATGTAATGCTGTGTGCTTTTATTTTGAAGGCAAACGTGCTAACCTAAACGTTCCTGTTGATGTTAAACGTAACTTGACGAACCAACCTTTTTTGGGTGGACGGTCATAGTTTACCAAGTTTGTCGCAAGCATTTTTCTCAAAAAAAAAATAAAAAATTGGGCGTCAATATCTGTGTCAGCGATACGGTCACCCATACAGTAAGCATGACGTCATGGGAATGCAAACTGATCGTATTTTGGGGGATCGGATAGCTCACAGGGCATAGGACATGGAAGATAAAAATCACTGCGATAACTTCCGTCATATAAATGTGTAGACAAAGCAGCGTGCAAGGAATAGGTGGAGATATGGATTTGCTGATGTTCATGTCGACGTGGGTTAGGTGATTATATTGATTGAGAAATGCACGGGGGTGTAAAGCTTTAAATGTATATATTGTAATGTGCAAGAAAGAGCCAGCAGATGGCGACAAAGAAACATTTTTTGATGCAAGTGGTCGTCGCAAAACTGATGATAAAAAACAACATTTGCGCTGTTGCTATTATTACTTCTATCTGTAGAAGCAGCCACAAGTAGAAGCACAGGACACATTTACAGCAGAGATATTAGCAGATACACTTTCATGGGTATTTCTTATCAGGAGGGGCACCAAAATGAAGCGTTTGCTGAAAAAAGAATTTAATATCCAAACATGACATGCTGGCCATTTCTAATTTTCACTTACTTTCATGGTGTTGCCTGGAAGAACAGATATTCTTGCCTCTGTTTTGAAAAAAAGTATTTTGATAATAACAATAATAATAATAATGATAATGATAATAATAAACTACTAGCCTGTTGCTTGCTCTTAGCACTTATTGTATTCACTCATTTAAAAAAATATCTTTCTTGCGCTTTTACTTTCGCACTGGTTTTGCTTGTTTAGAGAGAAGATGCACTTATGACCTCTGATGACTAGCAGTTCTCCTGATTTCCTACCTTAAATGCACTTATTGTAAGGCGCTTTAGATAAAAGCGTCGGCTAAATGACTGTAATGTAATGTAATGTAACAATAATAATAATATATGTTATTTGTGGGCGCCTTTCAGAGCATTCAAGGACACCTTAAAAAAAACAAGCAGCACTGTATCAGACAGCATAAACTCAAAACAAAGCAGGGTAGACAATAAAAAGTTAATAGAACAGATAAGTATAAAATCGTCATCTGCACAAAACTCAATGAAGTGTGGATCAGACTGAATATGCCAGTTTGAAAAGGTGCGTTTTGAGATGGGATTTGAAGGTTGAAAGAGAGTCAATGTTGCGAATGTCTTGCGGGAGGGAGTTCCATACACCGCGGGGCAAACCCGACTGAAGGCTCTAGACCCCATGGCAGTCAAGCAGGCCGATGGTGTAGTGAGTTGGAGAGCAGAAGAGGATCTGACAGTGCGAGAGGGTGTGTGGATATGAAGGAGCTAGGTTATTAAGGGCCTTAAAGGTGAGAAGCAGTATCTTGAAGTCGATACGGTATTTAACAGGAAGCCAGTGGAGTTGCTGAAGAACAGGAGTGATATGATCTATGGAAGGAGTTCTGGTAATGATACAGGCAGCCGAATTCTGGACCAACTGCAGCTTATGAAGACACTCGAGGGGAAGGCCGAAGAGGATAGAACTGCAGTAGTCAATACGGGATGTAACCAGGGTGTGAGTGAGTATGGCGGTGCTGTTAGGTACAAGTGACGGGCGAAGACGATTGATATTGCGTAGGTGGAAGTATGCAGACCGAGTAACATTGTTGATGTGAGCTTCGAAAGATAATGTGCTGTCTGATGACACCCAGACTCTTAACCTGAGGTGATGGAGGAACCATAGAATTGTCAATAGGTAGGGAAAAACTACTAGGTTTAGCCAAAGCAGATTTAGTTCCTACTAAGAGGACCTCAGTTTTATCACGATTACGTTTGAGGAAGTTGCATGAACACCAGGATTTAATTTCTAGTATGCAGTCAGAAAGGGAAGTGGGTGAAAGAGTGGAGGTAGACTTAGTGGATAGATAAAGCTGGGTGTCATCTGCGTAGCAGTGAAATTGAATGCCAAATTTCCTGAAAATGTGGCCAAGAGGCCAAGAGGCCAAGAGGCTTTTGACCCATGCATTGACAGTATAGACCAAGTATAGACCATTTTTATTGAACAGTTATAAAATTACTTTCTAGTAATTGTGCAATTTCAAGTGACCAATATTGATTGAAAATAAAGTGTGCAAAAACCAAACCTTTTAAAAACCTGTTTATAGTCAATATACCTTGTTTGCAATACTTCCACCTGCTGGAAAACTCAACAATTGCAATGTCATGAACATAGCTTTCTAGGAAAGTCTCTTTATGCATATAATAATCCAGTTAAGAAAATCACAGAAATTTGAATCAGTTCATCTGGATACAACATTTATTGACAGAAATATTTCATCACTCATCTAAGTGACCTCTTCAGTCTAAACTGACTGCAGGTATCCCCACCCTTATAAACAATACAGTTACATAACGACCAAAACCAATAATCAGTTTCATATGCAAATATGGGTGTGACCATTAACTAGAGTTACAGTGGCCATGTGCGCTATTCACAGAGGATTTGGGAATGTTTGCAATCACAGCATTGTAAGACAGCAACAGATGTACTCTTATCCCCCCCCCCCCCTCAGTTCAGGGATGGTTGTTCCTTTGTCACATAGATGGCCTCTTTGACTCCCCGTTCAAACCAGCATCCCTCCCTATCAAGGATGTGCACATCCTCATCCCCCCCGGTTCAGGGATGATCGTTCCCTCTTCACATTCTACATCAAGAAACTAAACAGGCGCTGGACAAGAGGATGACACAACACAGGAGAGCTAACACGTCAGGCCAGGACTCCACAGTCTACACCCATCTACAGGCCAGTGGCCACTCTTTCAAGGATGAGGATGTGCACATCCTCAATAGGGAGAAACGCTGGTTTGAACGGGGAGTCATAGAGGCCATCTATTTGAAGAGGGAACGACCATCTCTAAACCCCCCCCCCCACACACACACACACAGGCAAACTGTGCCGGGCTTTTCAAATCCACCAGTGGACCACCGGCTGTACCCTTCTTGCCTCAAGCTGACAGTTCAGAGAGCACTGACCTGTGGGTAACTCAGTGCTTTAGACTCAGAGAAGCTAACATGTTCAGTTGATATGCTTGGCCAGAAACACTGTGCTCTTGAGAGATATCCAACAACCACTAGGGTCGAGGAACAATTACAGCTATCGGCAAGCCGGATATGGCCTGCTTCGATTCAACATCCGACTCGCAGCACAATGCCTTTTCAACAGCTTTAAGATATCAAATGGAGCAAAGAAAACCACCTAGCGTGACATACCTGGGAAAATGCTGTGACTTGAAAGCATCACTCAGCCCTTAAAACGACTCTACAGACCTCACGCTTATGTAGAAGGACCAGGGTTCAACCGTCACATCATATGTGAAGGCTCTGCAGTGGCATCTGGGCACAGCAGGAGTCTCCCTATGGCAAGGCCGAGGGTGTTGTTAGAGAAATGGCTATCCATGCAACACCTCAAACTGTATCTCACTTTTTACTGGTGCAGCCAGCTTCCCCTCAGGAGAGGGAGCTTGCCTGGATCACAGAGCAGACCTTACTATGTGGTCCAATCCCCTCTACTGAATCAGGATCCAAATCCAAATCAGAGTGGAAGTCAGAATCTGTTTCATTTGCAAGCAAGATTTCACATTTGATTCGTTACTTTGCCATCTGCGACCCTTAAACATGAATATGTAAAAAAAGAAATATAGGAAGGAAAAGCTAATATAGGTAAAAAAATATCAAAAGTAATATAAAAAAGTAATGTATACTATGTGTATAAGGTTGATGGTCTGATGACGCAGGAATTCTGTGCAAAAAAAAAAGTAATCCAAACACAACAGAATGTCAACAAAGTTCTGTATACAGATGTAGTGAGACAAGCCTGCAGAAGCAACATACATGTTACATCTATATATGTAGGAGCTGTATGATAAGAGTGCAGAAACATACAGAATACTGTCTCTGTATACAGGACGGATGCAACAAATTCAAAATTGTGTCAAAACAGTGTCTCTCTACAGTAATCCCCACTGTCTTGACCTGGGAACGGTCAGAATCTGAATCAATTACAGAATTAATTTAAGAAATTACTGAGTGTTAAAAAGGACTACATGGCATCCAGGTAGTGTAGCGGTCTATCCCGTTGCCTACCAACACGGGGATCACCGGTTCGAATCCCCGTGTTAACTCCAGCTTGGTCGGGCGTCCCTACAGACACAATTGGCTGTGTCTGCGGGTGGGAAGCTGGATGTGGGTATGTGTCCTGGTCGCTGCACTAGCGCCTCCTCTGGCCGGTCGGGGCGCCTGTTCAGGGGGGAGGGGGAACTGGGGGGAATAGCGTGATCCTCCCACGCGCTATGTCCTCCTGGCGAGGCGGCTGGTGACTCCACATGTATTGGAGGAGGCATGTGGTAGTCTGCAGCCCTCCCCGGATTGGCAGAGGGGGTGGAGCAGCGACCAGGACGGCTTGGAATGGTAGGGTAATTGGCCAGATACGATTGGGGAGAAAAAGGGGGGGAAATTCCCCCCCCCCCCCAAAAAAAGGACTATATTCCGTTAGTGGTTAAGTCATTTCCCAATGAATAGCCGTTATGAAGAGGGGCCCATTCCAGCTTCTGTGCAAATGTCGTGTCAAAAGACTTGTAAGACTTGCAAGACTTGTAAGACTCGCTGAAATGTACCCATAGAAGCCGCCTTTGGTTTATATAAATGGAGACCAACTCGGGTCTGGGTTTAATTTATTGCTGTTCGGCCTTCTTCTTCTTCACCTGTTTGTGGTTGACCGACTCGTTGATCAAAGGTCAAAGATCGGTGCTCCTCCATGAGCACCATGAGCAGTCACATTATCTGGGATCTTTGGAGACATAATGCATATCAGGGCATCCTTCACCTGACTCCTGAGGCGTCTCAGTGGGACATGTGTGCAAAGGAGTTCTTAAAAAGTAGACTATATTGACGAAGTTATCTATATGTAAAGCATACTTCAGTTAACTGGAAACTATTCTACATGCTTGGACGTGGCTTTTACTAGGTAAGTAAAGTTGTTTCAGATGTCTGGTGGATCCCAGTCGGGTTTAAATCTAACCCCTATCATTTTCCTGTGTAGATTAGAGGTTTTCAGTTTATCCAGCATAATGAGCTTTTCAGACTAATACCACCCCTCTCAGTCTGAATTGTACTGCCAAGCTGCCAGCAGGACATCTGGGTGGGTGGGTGGGTGGGGGGTCTAGTATTAAGCACACCCGTGCACATTGTCATGGGCATTTCCTTTAAATGCTCCTCCTCCCCAAGAGAACAGGCAGCATGTCCTGTCATCCCCTTCCCAAAGCCTCTCATTAGAAAATCTGCCATGTAGACAAAGCTACTTGAGACTGCACAATAGTGACTCACCACATGGTGATTCAAAACAGCCATAGAGGAAATCCAGGTCATATCTTTTGTTTTTCTTTTTTTTGGGTTTTTTTTTTTTTGGGAGCCCCATTCCTTAATCCTAGCCCATCCAACCAGTTATTCAGTAACATCCTGCTTTGTTTCATCTAAAACAGGATGCCAAGGCTTCCACGTGCCAACACAGGCAGCACCTCGCTCTCTCGTTGACCAGTTTCCGGTGTACTTTGATAAAAACGAACACGCAGGCCTGGCGTTATGTGCTGTAAACAATAAAAACAATCTGCCCTTATAACTTTCAGATTGCCGCACAATAAGGACTGTCTTGAGCAATGTGATGTGGGGGGAAGGGAGCAAGGTGCACAACACACACACACACACACACACACACACACACACACACACACACACACACACACACACACACACACACACACACACACGCAGTATGTGAGACGACTGAGCCAGACGATAGTAATGAGGAGCTGTGTTAAAGAGATGGCACTTGTGTGCTTCTCAGCACCCATCACCATTGATCTGTTGTCCACCGTGCACTTATTTATTTATTTATTTATTTATTTTTCAATATTTCTTTTGGATGTGGGTGAACTTTTTTTGGCTCACAGCCACATGACCGTTTCGGCCAAAGATGAGCTCACATTAAATTTGATGATGTGATGTCTTGGCAACACTGTCACCGTTTAAAAGAGATGTTCTTGCTCACCCCCCCTTTAACTGGTCCCACCTCACCGCCCTGATCAGCATTACGGAGCGATGAATACAACTTCTGTACAACAGACAGCGCTGTATTGTCTACGTTGGGTGTTGGTGGGTGTAGTCCCACGCTGTTGTCCACCGAACATCAGAGCGATCTGAGCGGTGGGATCTCACGTCTCTTGTTCAAGGTTAACTGTTGCTGAGAGGGGAGAGGATGTATTTTGTACAGTTCCTCTTCTCAGATTTCTGCAGCTGGCCGTGGGATTCAAAATGGAGGCTCTCTGTGCACAAGCTCGGCCCTCTGACCACGAGACCCCTGCTGCATGCGTGCAGAAAACAGACCCGGCTTGTTTGTAGGTTTCAAACTCCCACCAAACTGGTGCTGATCAGACTTTTTCCTCAGAACAGCAAAAGCTCGGTTTATTCAGACCCAGTCACCTTTTTCCATCATGGCAGGTAATATCGTTCATACTATTTGTCCATATGTAGTTCTCCACCACTGTTGTGTGGAAACCAGTCTTAATTGATTGTATTCAGTTAATTTACCAAAAAAAAAACCCCAAATATATTGGTTCAGATTGGATCGAATATACTTGAGGTGAGGTGACTGCTAGACCTCGATGTAATTAAGATAGACTTCAAAACTGCAGAAAGGATTAATAAACTTTACATGCCAGGGCTTGATTACAGATACTGTTTCCATGCAACGCAAGATAGTCTGTCATAATTTATGATCCAGTTTTTTGTATCCAGTATATTTTTTTAGAGGATAAATTTACTCAACTTTGTCATTAAAGGGATGTTTCAGATAAGTATAAAGTGTCCATCATCCCAGCTTTACCTTTCATGTGATGCAAGTAAACGGGGAGGATGTGTGGTCAGTTTACTTGAGGTAAGACAAAGCAACAAGTTGATTCGATGGAATTTACTTTGGAAATTTACTCTGAGATTCATTTTTCACGAGTTGGATTTCTTCGACAGGAGAGCAATGAATAAGGCCGACACCGAAACTTCCTGCGAATATTACTCCTCCACGGCAAAAAGAAAGATTCTTCTATTTTTTTACATTTTTTAATCTATTATACGGGTTATTTCTTGTAAAGTCGTTAAAATCACTCTGATGCTCCTAAATAATGAAGAACAAAACTCTCAAGAAGTGTTCAGTCTTGGTGATCCAGTCTCTAAAGTGTAGGGACGTCCCTGCATGTTCACCTGTCTCCCGGTGGCTCGACCAGCCTGGGCCGGCCGGCCTGCCAGCTTGTGGACATCTGTTTACTTCCTCTTGCACCAGTCATCATGGCTGCAGCCCCCCCCCCCCCCACACACAGTCACCACCGAGCCCCTCCCATCACAGGCCCTCCCTCTCCAGCCTTTTCTCCTGTTGCCCCAAAACACCAGCTGCTAACCACTCATGCTTGTCTCGCAGCCCACCTCTGCAGCCTTGTCACATCAACAGCTAGCCCACCACCTTTTTTTTTTGCATTGTTAATATGTTTTTTTCCCATGTATACCATTTTAACTAATAGAGAAAAGTTATGTAAATTTGATGCATGTATAATGGTGGTTTGTAGACATTTTTCTACTCAAAGTTTGGTAAGCTATGAAATAAACAAATTGAGTGTGTGTCCATGTGTGTGCATGTGTGTGTGTACCAGGTATTTCTATCCTAATGGGGACATTTTGTGGGGACATTTTATGGGTCCCCATGAGGAAAAGGGTCTATTTTAGTTAGGGTTAAGACTTGGGTTAAGGTTAGGGTAAGGGTTAAGATTAGACATGGAGTGATGATGGTTAAGATTAGGGTTAAGGGCTAGGGAATGAATGTAGTCAATGAGGGGTCACCACAAGTATAGGGTGACATGGTGTGTGTGTGTGTGTGTGTGTGTGTGTGTGTGTGTGTGTGTGTGTGTGTGTGTATGGATGGTGGTCAGGGTAACATGGAAGACATAAAGAGACATCTTGGAAACTCCAGGACAGAGCAACTTATAATTACCCAGCCCTGAATACACTTACCAAAAAATCAGCACAGAAATCTTTTAGAGTTGTGCAGAAATTTGAATAAAAAAAAGTGTTCTCACTTTTTCTGTTTCATTTCTGTTCTTCAAGACCACGAGGACATGTCCAACAGGGGAGGACTGGGGTAGAGCCGGGTCACTAACGTCAGGCTGTTATCAAATCTATCCAATTTATAGTATCCCTCCCTAAAACTGTATTTCACAGTGGGTATTGTCACACGGGAAAAGTTTTCACACTTAACATCAGGGAAGGAAATCCAAAAGTCTAGTTTTAAAATTCATCAGGTCGCCACCCTCCTCTAGATTTTCAGACCTCCGGAGTCACCACCAATTCGTCGGCAGATGATCATCACATCAAACACAAATCTGTCCACCTTTATCACTGCTAATCCCATCCTGACAACAAAGCGCCCTGCCGGCGGCTGTACAGTGGTGGACACAAAGAATTGTGTGGATCAGATCTGGAAACAAATTCAGCGCTTGTACCCTTTGGCGTGGAGCGTTGTGTGACATGGCAACCCTACCGAGAGACCGCTTTCCAAAATCTGCCCCTCTGTGTATGCGCCCCACCAAAAAAAAAAAAGAAGTACCCCCACCGTGCCCATGCCCGCCCCCCGTCACTCCACAGGCAATGAATGGGCAGCAGTCCTCGGGGGGGCTCGGGTGGGGAGGCGTGGAGGGGGCACCGGTCAGAGTGAATTAGAGTTATGCGTGACATGCAAAAGGAGAGACTCCAGAATGTGGCAACAGCTGAGTGCAAAAGTGAGGCTTTTACGCCCGAGGGGAGAGGAATAGCTGGGGAACAAAAAAAACGAAAGAAGAAAAAGTAGAGTGGCCTCCTGTGACGAGAGTCAACATTACTCTTTTAAAATAGCCCTTTAAAGAAGAACAAAGCCTTACCCCGTGTAATTCTTCCAGGGGAGAACGGCTACTGAATCCCGTCGTGGATGTCAGATGTCGTACATATTTAATTAAATGGTGCGGGTGTGCTCGTATCGGGATGAACCTGGGCTCCTCCATCTTAAGCCTTTGTAACAGACATCCTCAAGCCCCCGGCGGCTGAGAGCTCGAGTGAATTCACGACGTCCACTGGGATTCGGGCAGAAAAAACCAATATTTTAGAGACAGAATTATGTGCTAGGAAAAGGCCTAAAGACGGAAACAACCGGGGCGGGACAATCGCTCCCTATGGACCCCTGTGGTGCAACAGCAGATCCAAGAGCTCTAAATATTACATATATAATTGCATGTTTGCTTTGGTAGGATGGTAGGTGATAGGGTTGCTTGCCTAATGGCCACCGTCACTGCTCTTTTTGTTTCTTGAGGTGTAAAGTACATTTGTGATAAGTTCGGACCTGCAGTCTCGACCACTGACACATTAGACATGAGCTTTATGAAACATTACACATTTGTATTTTGACCTATTTGTGAGACCCAGAATTCATCATTGTTCAAGGAATCTGACCACAGTGTTTCTTTTTTTTCCCATCTTCATGGTACTTCTGACTTCTGGAATGACATTGTTTTTACCTTTGACACATTTGGGCCTTTTAAAGAGCATCTTATGATGACATCTCTCAAATCAAAGAGCATCGTATGATGCATCCCTCAAATCTTTTCCAGTGCATGACGCCATCAAGTCTCCACAAGCTTGCTCGAGGTTTCACATAAAGTCGAAACCGCACTTCAGTGACTACAGCACATTGCCCTTTCCCTGAAAAAAAAAGAAGTTATATCGCCAAGATGTTGAAAAAACTGTTGTCATTCCAGTGTGACCCACTGTGATCAATATATACCTCTGCGTAGCAATTAGTGTTTATTCAGTACAGCTAATGACCTCACTTAATACATGTAAATATGAACTATTTATAGAGTGCTATGAAATTAGTGTCTTGATCTTAAGACCAGTCTTAACTGTTCCTGAAGGTATGTCTACTAGTTTAGGGGATATAGAAACTTTTAGCATCAATACTCCCCTTACTATTCACACTAGCTCGCAATGTCAGAAACTGCAAACAGGCAGATAATATTTTTAAAAGCACATATAATCTGAAGACCAGAATAAAATCCTTAATGAATATACGGTTCCACTGCTCTTGTTGTGTGGGAAGAGCGCCTCACTCTCCGGTATGAAGCGTTTTTGATGTTAAACCTTTCCTGAACTGCTGCAGAGCGAGGCACACTGAAATAAAATACTAAATATAACATTCTGCTGCTGGAGTGAAATATCTCTTTTATAACATCAGCTGCCAAAAGCAGCCGTGCAAGCACAGAGGTGTTCGTGCTTTAATCTCCTTTCAACAAAGAGCCTTAGCAGAACCCAAGTAACTGCTGTGATTTGTCTCAAAGAGACACACTCTGGTGGCTTTGTCTTAGCTGATTATGCGCAGATGTAGACTGGATCATGCACAAACAGACAGGAGATAGACTGGACACAGACGCACACGGACACTGGTATACACTGTGGTGCAATCAAACTGGTATGTGTGCGCGTGCGTAAACTATTTGGGATAATGTGTTTGTGATAACTTGGCTAATGCTGGGACCACTTTATCCAGTAGACACAGGGAACAGTGTCGGCTGTTTGTATAAGTTTTGCACAATCAAGGGTTAAACATATCCACGAACAAATAATGTGTAGTGAGCAGGAGAACAACTGAACAACTGAATGGTTTCTGTAAGACAGAATAAGAAATATAATAAGATAAGCATAAATGGCTAATAGACTAGCTTAACTAGTATTCAACGTACAATCGTAAACAGTGCAATATAACATAATGGTAGCATTAAACAGCTCAGGTCACAAACACTATATAGCACATAATGTGAGCTACATACATTTATCCCACATAAACTACATATAACAGACTTTCTTCATGAACGCATTCTCATTCATTCGCATTGGGTCCCTTCATCACCTTGAAACACACACACACACACACACACACACACACACACACACACACACACACACACACACACACACACACACACACGCTTGTTTTTCTACACTTGTGGGGAACCTCGTTGACTACATTAATTCTCTCGCCCCTAACCCCAGCTTTCACACTTTAATTATCAATTTTGTTTAATTTACACCCAATCCTGATCCTGACCCCTGTTTGAAGATCTGAGAACTGGCAGAAATGTCCTCACCTTACCAAAAAAAAGCTCCCCTCACTCTTATGGATTAAAAACTCAAATTGGCACTCAAATATAGCCGAGCAAGAGTACAAACACACGCTGTAAAAACTTGCCCCCCCCCCCAAAAAAAATTAAAATAAACAAACATATATGTAAATATATATCTTCTCTAATCTTGCAGGTGGTGGAATAAATAAGTCAGGATCCTCCTCCGATCCCAATCAGACAACTCCAGATCAGCCTTGGAGTAAGCTCAACGTCGGACTATCGGCGCAAGGTGGGCGGTGCTCCGTGGTTGCGGGCGGGCTTTAGGACCCGGCGGCGCCGCCATGGTGAGCGAGGTAGGCAGCGCTCGCGCAGACCGGAGGCAGACAAAGGCAAAGGGACCGCGTGCCGCTCCGCCGCAGCATCGACACCCGCTCCCTCCCTCCGCACGAGCTCCCAGCGACGCAGGTGAGTTCACGTCTCCGACAGATACGATTCAGACCAGTATAACACGGGGGGAAAATACGTAAAAAAATTCAGTATTTTGACACAAAGTGAGATGTCACCGCTGTTATCTGAGTATTAAACGATGTTGAGCGGTTTTTTTTATTATTTTATATTTTTTTAAAATTTCTTTACGGCTGCGTACGCTGTCTTGATGAGCAGGTGGTTTTCAACGTAGGTGCGTACACGCCCAAAGCCGATTCCTCAAACTTGTGTTTAAGACGCCGTCCTTTCGCCAGACTGCCGCACCGACAGGTCTAACCTCACCCGAAAACGAGAAGTTTAGTGCCGAAAAGTTTTTTTCTCATTTTTTTCCTCGTTTTCTCCTTTTGCGTGCAAAGCCGAGCTCAGACTGGTTTAGCGTCATTAGGGATGACATCGATCAGCTGTGTTACCGTGAAGATGGCCGGAGCGTAATAATGTGATGTTTGGGGGTGACTAATAAATCTGTGGGTGGGCTCTGTCAGTAACGCAGGACCAAACCGAACACCCAGTGTCACCGCATTGCTGATTAATGCCGGATTTGGATTGGAAGCATGCCCCCATCAATACGTCCCCCTCCCGCCATCTATTTTATCTGCTGTAGCAGTCATTCGCAATGAAAGAGATTGAGCTCTCTTAATGATGGATGTCATTGCTTTTGAGGTTTACCTATTCCAGCCACGAAGAGAGCATGAAAATAATGTCACTTTCTTTTTGCGAGGGTGTACTTTCCTTGACTTGTGCGGTTACTGCATGAAGGATACGTAGGCTAATGCTGCTGCTGCTGCTGCCACTGGCAGAGGCAGGGATGGTGATGTCACACCGAAGGCACCCTCTTTTTGAGACAATGGACCGTCCTAGTTGATGCTCCGGTGGGGAAGGGGTCACTGTTGGCTCTGCCCATTAGTGGAGCAGATGGGCTTGAAACCTGGCCTTTGTCAGCTGAGGAGCACCCATTCCAGATCAGTCCCACCCCTATTTCTCCGCCTGTCATAAAATCCCAGTTGGAGTCGGGGGGTTAACTGGGGATTGCACTGGAGGGCCCAGGCAAATTTATGAGCGGCGACAATGTATTTTCTCCCTCTTTTTTTTAGTGCCCCCTGTTTGTCCTTGTGGTGGTTTCACATAAAAGCCATTGACATGTGAAGGATTACAAACACTAACATTTTCTATAAACCGAAAAAGTATGCTTACTGGTTTAATTTATTAATTGTGAAAGGAGGTGATGGAGGAACAGCTTAAAAAAAAGACAGTAGTAGAGATTTCTATGGAGATTGCCACATTTAGGTGTTTTCAAGGTCTATTAAAGGCTGTCAGAAACGTTGGAAGTTCATGGCACTGATTAATTGCTGAAAAAAGGCAACAAATAGAGCACACAGATGGAAATAAAAACACAAGGACAAAAGATAAGAAATAATGGTGTAAGGTGTTAGTGAAATTTGCATTAAGGGAGGCAAGAATGTATTGGATTAGCTGCAAAATGTAGGCTATGTGTTTTTCAATTATCAACCCTGACAGTTGGATAAGGTTCAAAGCCCAGTGCCCTCACAAACAACATGACATCAGCAAGCAAGGGCTGCAAGTTAAGCATTACTTTATAACACAGCTGAAAGACATCTGATGCACAAATGTGTGCATCAGTGTTCTGGCATTATGGAAATAACTGGAACCAGCCTCTGTTGTGTTAGAACATGAAAATGTGAATGACCTGATTAGGTAACTGGACCCATTTACTCATTCCGGATTCTCCAGTGCGCGTGAGGTTGGGGCTAGGTCTCTATGGGTGTGTATGGGTTTATACAAATGCTAAAATTGAAAGGTTTCACTCGTTGACCGTCTGTGGCTATAAAGCCTGAGGTGAGGTCACAGCCAACGTGTGAGGATTTAACAGGAAGTGACCTGTTTTTAAATGGCTAAGCTACTCGTGTTCTTGGCCAATCTGCCGACTTAGCGGCCGCATTTCCTTGCACAGAAAAAAAGGGGCATTTGTATCACAAGTAGTTATCACAGCAGCATATGTGGAGTACTCTGATTTTACTTGCCAATCAAAACATGTCAACACCCTGCTTGTACTTCATTAGAAATGGAGAAGTTGTGCATGTGTAGTTGATGATTTTACTTATTTTGTTTGTTCAGCGATATCTTGCCTGAAAGCAGTTGGCTTGAATTCATACATTAAACACTTTTCACATGTAAACTGGGTTATTAGAGGAGACCTGACTATAGAACTGTTAAAATAGTTTAATTTTATTATTTTAGTAATTGAACTATAGGCAATAGTCTCATTCAGGGGAGCCTCTGAATCCCCAAGCATAAATCATTGCATTGAATGCTCAAGGGGCTGGTGTTTGCTATCTGCTTGTAGCTATTAAGTCCAATCTGCACCCTAAGGTCGAAGCTGATTTCCTACCCATATATGTGAAGGCATCAGGTTGTTCACACTTCCTCTTGCAAAATTGGACAGTACTTTGGGTCAGGATGCCACTTTGAACTGATAAAATGACAGAACTTAAGTGCCCATCACCACTAGGCACTGATCCAATCCATTACTTATACCGAATAGCATAAATATATGCTGTATTAATGGGACTAGACTAGAATTATTGTGATCTAACATCTTCTCTTGAATGAAAAGAGCACAGAAAGTTGCTTGGGTTTGATTTAGAACACGATCTCTTGCTGTCAGCTTGATATTAGAGATTCTTGGATTGTCATATCTTATTTTAACTCATTACCAGCTATATATATGTTACCAATATAGGTATCATTGCATAGGGGAGGGGTAAGTGACAAGCTGGAGGGTTGGTTTGTTGTAGAGACAGTTCTCTGCCCATATGTGTGACCAAACTGACAACAACAGATGTGTACAGAAATCCAGTAGCCATTTGGGCCATTAATTCACATGTGTTTAACAAGTTTATCAGATCTCCTCGCTAACAGCCAGGTTTCCATTAACTTACCCCATGTCTGTGTGTTCAGAAAGATTACATTCACTCTTGGTGTGACAATGTGTTCTGAAATTTTTCCATTGCAGCAGCTAAAACAGTTAGATAATGTTCTTAAATGTAAACAAATGAGGCCTTCTTACTCAACATGAGAATGTAAAAAAAAAAAAGAAAGAAAAAAACACACACAATACTGGGATTTTTGATGAAATTGTGTTACAACTAATCAGTTGTACACAGATGGATTAAAAGCCCAATATTTCAATTTTCTCATAATTTCATGATAGTGCAGATCTGATTATGGTTGTTAAGAGGATGAAACGTAAGACATGGACAACCTTACAGCATGACTTGGTTAACATGGATGGCTCACTAAATTCTTCTAAGCTATGATCAGCAAAATGGTCTCCTTATTTTGTGAGATGTAGTTGTTCTCCAATTTTTTTTTTAACTTCATGGCAGTCTGGGCTTTACATAGTCTGCTTTGTCTATAGAGCAAAGCTCTCCTAAGAAAGTAATCCAGTTAATTCCATCAACACTTGTCAAAATAAGAATTGAAATACTTATAATGGAACTTGTCACGAACAAACTTTTTAGATTGAAAAATATTTTTTTCAGAAATAAGTTTATTCTTATTAGGTAGAGTAATTCATATTTTTACCTCATGGCATTTCCAAAAAACAAAAAAAATCTGGGTCAATGGAAACCTAGCTGTTGTCTGACAGTCAGTCACTCAGCCAGCCATCTTGATTGCCCGGCTTTGTGCCAAATCTTAACATGCCTTATTCTAATACATTTCCCCAGTGAGTCGCTTTTAAAAATGGCATTAAGAAAGTGTTTTATTGTTAAGAGGGCGTTAATTCACCAGATGAGACATTCATCAGAGGCAGGTGCCCAAGAGCATCCTAACTGCAGGAGTCTCTGAGGTGCAGGGGCCCCTGGCACTGCCACAGAGCTGAATTTTTAATGTAGGGTTCCAGACTATCAGGGCTTGGTCTATGTAAAAGCTGAAAAGCCTTTACTTCACACTTTGAACAGGACTGGAAGATATTTATAACAGTTCTTACTCGGAGGCAATAGTACATGAAGAGTTGTGAAATTTTGGGATAGTAAATTATTGCATGCTCATCTTTGAACCCACATGTGCACAGGAAACTCATTCTGTGAAGAGATTAATCTAGACCTGCAACTTGTGACGAGGTTGCCCATTTATACTGTTAATTTTCTGTTTTGTTTGAGTCCCTAGTCCAACAGGTCCAAATCAGTCTAGTTTCTTTAAAAAAATTCTTCCAAGTGGCTTAAACTAGCCTGTATGCAGATGAAACCGTTATAGTCATGGCTGATTTTCAGAATCTACTTAGTAAATGCACTTCTATTCATGGAAGTTAGCTGCAGTCTGTCTTTAGAAAAAATGAATTATACCAAATGTCTGTTAACACCTTGTAGTGTTCTTCTGATTAATTCTGACTTTTGATAGAATTGATTCTTGCTGATATTGGATGAGCAAACCATGCTTGGAAAAGCATCTTGGTTAACTAACTCCAAGAAGCACACTTGTACACAAACCTTTTTGTGATTTATTATTGATGTTTCTCTGATTTATTGTTGATGTTGTCCTTTTGTATTCTGTGAACGCTGGCTACATAACAAAGTTTCTCTAGTGGGACAATAAAGATAATCTTGAACGCTTGAACCTTTTTATACCCAGGGTCAATAACAATCAATACAATTAGATTATTCTTCCAGAATTTCATGAAAATACCAAAATATTACAATATTCAATTATGAATTATCAACATGTTGTAGGATTAAGATGGATTTGTATGTATAATCTTCTTGAAAACACACCAAACACCTACATGCCCACTGTAGTAAATTGTCGTGAATTGGTCAAGAATTTAATATTTTATGATTTTAACCCAGTGTTGTTCTCCCATTTTTGCTAGAATCTCCAAAAGCTACCCCCACAGCCAGTGTCAGACATCTGTCACAAGCCCTCACAACTTTCAGTCATCATGGAGCTAGACTTTGGACACTTTGACGAGCGAGACAAGTCATCCCGTACCCCTCGAGGCGGCCGATTGAATGGACTGCCCAGCCCCACCCATAGCGCCCACTGCAGCTTCTACCGCACGCGCACTCTTCAGGCCCTCACCAATGAGAAGAAGGCCAAAAAGGTGCGCTTCTACCGCAATGGAGACCGCTACTTCAAGGGCATTGTGTATGCTGTGGCCCTTGACCGATTTCGCACCTTTGACTCCCTCCTGGCTGACCTCACACGTTCGCTGTCTGACCACATCAACTTGCCACAGGGCGTCCGCTTCATCTTCACCATTGATGGCACACGTAAAATCTCATCCATGGATGAGCTAGAGGAAGGTAAGCTCATTGGAGGAGGACAAGAGTTCTGTGGGTCTCTGAAGTGGCTACTTACGTTGTGACTAATTCTGTTACCTAACTTCCATTATTTAGTCTCAATTAGTCATCGATTACTTTATGGGTTAAATGTGTCTCTTGAAATCACAGCGAGACATCACAGCCCTATTTATTAAGTAGGGTCTGCAGTTTTAAGCCTTTGTCAATGCAGAGAAGATTTGGAAACATGAGCATTTCTGTACTTTGAGATTAGGAGTCTAATCTGTTTGGTTTAGACTTCTGAATCCCTTCATATGAAGTATGAATTTGTAATCTGAAGGGTTCCTCTGGTACAGAGCATAGCACAGTGCTTTGTTTGGTGTAAATGGTTGGAGTGCTTCTTTCTGTCAAACTGCTTTAATAGTGTACAGTGAATGTGGGCATCATCTGCCTTGAATCTTGACAGTAAGATAAGGCAAGGGGTGCTGCTTCTGTAGATTTTCGTGAATTTGATTTAGATTTAGTTTTCCCTACGGAGCCAAAATAACTTTAAAATGGCCATGACCATGAGCCAGCTGGAATGTTTGTGGGAGTGCTACCTCTTCTGAAATGAAACCTGTTTACTGGGTCTTTACAAAGGAGCTTTTCTCACCTGTTTTTTTAATTATTTATCAAAAAAGCTATTTGGTAGCTTTTGTTACAAACGGAACCTAGGAAGATGTAAAATATATACCTAAAATATGCTATCTTGTATTTAGTCATTTCCAAAGGTTGGAAATGAAAAACATTGTCACCCCTGTAAAGTTTGACCTTTGAGATGACTTGAAAGAAGCTTTACAAGGGCCAGCCTTTCAAGCAGACAACACTCTTCTTGAGCTAAGTTAAATCCCATAAAACCATTTTCCAGCCATTTGATTTAAATGATTCGTCATTTACTGCTCCGGTAGGTTGTCTAAAATAGCTTTTTTTTTTCAGAATCAAAGGGCTCACCAGAGCCAGAGGTTATTCAGTCTCGGAACCCAGATGCTAAATCGCCACAACGGCCAATATTTCAGGGCTTCCGGTGTAGCTGCTGGCTGCTCGTTTCCGTTTCCTATGAAGACTTCCTCTTCTGTCATTGTTTACAGTCAGATTAGCAATTTGAGACGGGAGCGTGGAGTTGGAGTTGAGAGACGGCGTCTACGACCTGATTGTTTCACAAGTAGTTGACACGAGTCGAATATTTCTCCACACAATACACAAACATCAATACTTTTTGTAGGTGTTTTAGGTCCAGATGACAATTCACCCAATGCGTTCCGCCCCCTTTCGCTGCCCACACAGACTGTTACCAGCATGCAACCAAAGCATGTTCCTGTAGAAATCAAGCAAGCAATTGCCTGCATGGAAATCTGGTCTATATCTGTTTGCTTCTAAGTAACTATTCAGTGTAAGATTTACTGAAGTGGGGCGTCGGGGTAGCATAGCAGTCTATTCCGTTGCCTACCAACACAGGGATCAGTGGTTCGAGTCCCCGTGTTACCTCCGGCTTGGTCCCTACAGACACAATTGGCTGTGTCTGCAGGTGGGAAGCCAGATGTGGGTATGTGTCCTGGTCGCTGCACTAGCGCCTCCTCTGGTCGGTCGGGGTGCCTATTTGGGGGGGGGGGGGGATAGCGTGATCCTCTCACGCGCTATGTTCCCCTGGTGAAACTCCTCACTGTCGAGTGAAAAGAAGCGGCTGGCGACTCCACGTGTATCGGGGGAGGCAAGTGGTAGTCTTCAGCCCTCCCCGGATCGGAAGAGGGGGTGGAGCAGCGACTGGGACAGCTCGGAAGAGTGGGGTAATTGGACGGGTACAATTTGGGAGAAAAAGGGGGAAAAGTCCCCCCCCCCCCAAAAAAAAAAAGATTTACTGAAGTGCACAACATGCTGATTCAAATGTTAAGGGCACACATGATTTCCAAATTTTAGATAAGATAAGGAGGGAGTTGGTTTTTGAACATTCAAACCAGGGGCTCACTTTAAACAGAATATTTGTTTGGGTAACAATCTATTTTTGGGACTTGTATTTTGGAGATTAATGCAAGAAAACACATCTTCTTCATTAGGTTAATTATCAGCTAGGCAATAGGATTTTGTTCATTAAATCTTGCATTGCAGTGAGTTGGACTTGCTATTGCAGCATAACATAATTTTCCAACAAAAACTATAAGATTTTTTTCTGTAGAATAAATGGACTTGGATAGATTTTTTTTTTAAATTCTGCCATAACCCAACTTTGGTAAATAAATCTATTTTCCATAAAGATAGATTTTAGCATGGAAGTAGGATAATGTGGATGAGGTGAGCTTGGATAATGTAAGTGAAGCAAAAGATTAATCCCATCTTAATTTGTTCAAAATGAAGTGATTATCTTTTTTTTGGAGCTGCTTAGGAAAGAGGTTGTGTCTGTATCTTGTGTTTTTCTGCATTTTGGATGTGGTCTTAATGTGTGTGCGTGCATGTGGGTGTATTTGGGTGGGTGGGTGCAAGACAGGAATAGTGGGCAGTGTACCATAGTGAGCAGAGTGACAGATGAATTTCTCGGAGGGTAAGAGTGTATGTATTTGGTATGTCCGTGTGTGTTGTCGAATAACACACTGTTCTTCTTGTGGGGTTGAATTTTTCACTCGGACGTCTTTGCCTGAAGTCATCTCCGTTGGTGCCTTTGTCTCTAGCACATTTCTCCACATTTGGACTAATATATGCCCTCTAGACTCCCTCTACCGCTTCTCCTTTCTGCCGCCTGGCTTTGGCTCCTCTCCCTCTCCCTCCTCCTACCCTGTTAGCGGTATCAGCACAACCTAGAGAGAATAATGGAAGATGGATTAGGGAATAGAAAATGGAAAAGAGAGGAAGATGGAAAAAGATTAAGAGTTTTGAGGGGGGAAAAAGGGAATTCGAGGTTAGGCTGAAGGACTAGTGTCTCTTAGGTCCCTGGCCATGTGGTGTGAGGAAAGCTCACACTGCTAAGGAATGCTTAGTTAGATGACCTCATCCTGAGTCAGTTGTGGGTATGTGTCCAGACTGACAAAGCAGTCAACCCAAGGTTAAAGTCACTGTTAGTGGGATGGAGTAATTGTTACATGATGAGCAATTTATGCTCACTTGGGAAAGGACGACTAATATCAAGCCACTGTTGCGCACAGAAAACATTTTGTTTTGTAATGTAAAACAGGTTACTGATCCCTGCTGCTCTCTCACAAGAGGAGGAATTCATTTTTTTAAGAATTATTATTTTTTTGATTAAACACCACCCACTTACTAAGCAAGCATTCATGAGCAGAATTTCATTATCCCGTAGTGACAGGGTTGGCATCACCATCAGTCAAGGTGTAAATCAGGCCCACACTTCAAGAAATATGCCGATCGGGCATCCGGGTAGCGTAGCGGTCTATTCCGTTGCCTACCAACATGGGGATCGCCGGTTCAAATCCCCGTGTTACCTCCGGCTTGGTTGGGCATCCGTACAGACAAAATTGGCCATGTTTACGGGTGGGAAGCCGGATGTGGGTATGTGTCCTGGTCGCTGCACTTGCACCTCCTGTGGCCGTTCACCCCCCCCCCCCAAATGGTTGGGGTGCCTGTTCAGGGGGGAAGGGGAGCTTGGGGGGAATAGCGTGGTCCTCCCACGCTCTACATCCCCTTGGTGAAACTCACTGTCAGGTGAAAAGAAACGGCTGGCGACTCCACATGTATCAGAGGAGACATGTGGTAGTCTGCAGCCCTCCCCGGCCCCGGCAGAGGGGGTGGAGCAGCAACCAGGATGGCTCGGAGAGTGGGGTAATTGGCCAAGTGCAACTGGGGAGAAAAAGGTGGAAAAATTCCCCCCCAAAAAAAAACAAAAGAGAAGAAATATGCCTATTGTACATTGCCAGAGAGAAATCATAGCAGTATATGAGGTAATGAACGTCCTAACAAACTCATATGCTGGATATATTTCTCTGAATTTATTTCTGTGCTTAACAATACTAGAGGTATCTGAGAAGCAGCCAACGTTAACATCATGTAATGTAGTAAGATTTCCTTCTCTCAGAAGTTAAGAAATCGATCTTCCATTATATGACATTTGAGATTGTTCTGAAATCCACTGGCCCTAATACTTTGTATGACTCTTGTTCCTGTTGGTGTGATTCCCCCCTTACTGATCTGGAAGCTGTTTTTGGTTCTCAGATGTCCAACAAAGTTCAATAGCTCATCATGTCCCTCGCGACACTCTAACCCTGTTTTCCTCTGTTGTCTCAGGCGAAAGCTACGTCTGCGCATCAGAGAACTTCTACAAGAAGGTTGACTACACAAAGAACGTCAACCCCAACTGGTCTGTGAACGTGAAGGCCTCGGCCAACCAGAAAAACATGCAGTCCCTGGCTGCCAAGGCTGCCGGTGATTCCAAAGAGACCAAGGACTTTGTTCGTCCCAAGCTGGTGACGGTGATGCGCAGTGGCGTCAAGCCGCGCAAGGCTGTGCGCGTGTTGCTCAATAAGAAGACGGCACACTCCTTTGAGCAGGTGCTCACCGACATCACAGAGGCCATCAAGCTCGAGAGTGGCGTGGTCAAAAGGATCTACACCCTGGATGGCAAACAGGTGAGTTGAACCTCAAGTCGTGGCTTGGCACACCCCCTGTTCTTCATCAGACAGAAGATATGGGATCAGAACTACTGCCCTGCGCCAGTTTGTTGGGGAAAAACCACATAAACGTGTTACTGCTGGCTTGGTTGGGTGTCCCTACAGACACAATTGGCTGTGTCTGCAGATGGGAAGCCGGATGTGGGTATGTGTCCTGGTCGCTGCACTAATGCCCCCTGTGGTCGGTTGGGGCGCCTGTTCGGGGGGGAGGGGGAACGGGGGGGGCGATAGCGTGATCCTCTCATGCACTACGTCCCGCTGGCGAAACGCCTCACTGTCAGGTGAAAAGAAGCGGCTGGCGATGCCACATGTATCGGAGGAGGCATGTGGTGTAGTCTGCAGCCCTCCCCAGATCGGGGGAGAGGGGGTGGAGCAGTGACCGGAATGGCTCAGAAGAGTGGGGGAATTGGCTGTGTACAATTAGGGAGAAAAAGGGGGGGGGCACATATGTAGATGAAAAGTCAGAAGTCAGGAGATCTTTTCTGAGACACAGTAACCAGGTACATGTCTGCATAACACGAAGGTCCAGAGAAAACTAGATGAAGGAATTATGGCTAACAGTTGGTAACAGTGTTTCATTGTTGAAAACACTGTGGACACAATTCCTCATTCAAACGGCTACCCGCATGCAGACTGCTATCCTTAGTTTCAAAAGGAAAGCTGAATGAAAAGGGTTTGCTTTGATATGCACCACACATGTAGATGTTCCTCTCGAAAGCCGATTAGATCTTACCCGGTGTCTATTTCAAGGAACAGTAGAAGACAAAATGCGATTGTTTACTCTTGCCCTTAGTCAGTAGTGACACAATGAAAGTCCATGAGAATGACCTGTCTGTACATAATGACCTGCTTTGTCCACGGTCTATATGCTAACTCTATCTCATGAAACGCATTTTCCTTCTCTTTGTCTCACCCATCTTTACCACACTGTCCATCAGCCTTTGTCATTGAGGGGACTTTTTAGGTCACTGGCAATTCTGAGTCCATCTGTCTTTCAGAAAGCTCGAAAGCACTTTGGTTCACCCGCTATGGTGTCCGACCAATGTACACAGGACCCAACCCAGTATTGTATTTGATCTTTGCAACTTGTGTTCTGTTGTTAATTTAAATGGGTTGGTGCTCGCAGGTGTGTTAGGGGGGGAAAAAAGTACCAGGATGAGAATAAAGAAAAGCCTAACTGAGTGTTGAAAACTGCCACATTTATACCGCTAATGGCTGGGATATTGAGATATACACCTTGTTCCGTTTAGGCTACTCAGTTTCCATGGCAATATTAGGACTATTCCTTCTATTTCCATTTTCAGAAAAAAATACGGGCAGGATGTGAAGATGCATACAAATAGCTCATCCCCGGATTTCGCCGAGATGAAAGTCGAGGGGACGGTATTCGTCTGGAATCCTGTAAACGTGTCAGCGGTTCCCTCCATTTAGTTGTCAGCTTGCTCAGACACAGATCTGCATCAAGGGGAGCGAAGGGGGGGGGAGAAAAAAAAGGTTGAGAAAATGGTGTGGGAAGCTCATGAAGACATCAGCCTCTTCTGAGCATATAACAAAAGCAGAAGTGCCTTCGGAAACATGAGATCAAGAAGACATGTGAAAGGTAGTGACTCCTCTAGAGTTTCAGCGAGTTTTAAGTACCACTGTAAGACTACACTGGGTAGAACCCACATTAAGGTGCTAGAACAGGCTGCGTCTTGTTCAGTATAATGGGAGTCCACAACAAGAAAGGTGCAGTGTCCTGAACAACCTTGACTTTCCCATTCATGTGCTCAGGTCAGTGCTCTATAGGATGTGTTCAGCCATGGAAAATCCAGGGCATATGTATTTCCCATGAGGAGACACTGAAGGGAAATTTGCGGTTGTGAACACCTTGGCTGTATTTGCTCTACCTGACCGGTAGTGAGCAACAAAGACTTTTATTGAAACAATGCCCAATGATATACAGAGCAGTTTGATCTCATAGAAAATGCAGCGCCTCTTCAATAGCGGCTGTCGAGATCTATTTTTATACTGCCTGAATATACTGTGCTGCAAATATATTTTTAGGGGGTTTTTTTAGTCGTTGATAGAAACGGTAAGGAGAGCAGTTCATTATGTTGGAGCTAGAATCAGCCATGGATGGCTGTAAAAGCCAGTCCTCGAAGTATGGCTTGTATAGTAATTAGGTTGAGGGGAAAAGGGATGTTAGGTAAAGGCCAGCTGGCCTCTAGTAATTGTCTTAAATAAAAGTAACTGTAAGAAGGCAGAGGTGTGCTGGCAGCGGTAGCAGTTGGTCTTGACCATTCACATTTATGAGAGGACATGCCATAACCTGAAGCAAAAGCCCAAGGGGGGCAAGAGAGAGGCAAACGTTAAGTGTGGTTTAATGGGAGATGCGGGGATAAGCTTAATTGCACCAGTACCTGCCTGGAAGGTTGTATCCAGCTTGTTGGTGTATTTTTTTTCTAACTGAGTGATGTTAATGTAGCCAGACTAATTTAGGATGTGGATTAAAACCTCAGGGTCTGAATTTTGGTCTATGTAGCATATTTATTTATTTTTTGCAGCACAATTTCCTTTTGGATGTATGAACATATAGACTCAAAGTGTTTGATTTGGAGACCGAAACGGCTTTTGTCTTTTTTTTAATATATATATATATATATATATATATATATATATATATATATATATATTGAAATTATCTGTTCTATTTTTTCCAATTCTTTCCTGTTATTTGAATTTTTTTTGTTCATTCCCTGTCTTAGATTTATATACTCGACACACTTTAAAAATATTGCTCAAAAGTCGTCCCTAGAGGAATAATTCCTAAATTTTTTATTTGATATTGAGATGTTATATAATTTATAACTACAAGTGGTAACGATTTACTGTATAAGCTGAACAACCACAGTTATACTTCTTCGGCAAATTAGGAGGTGGAGAAAACGTCGGAGCACGTGGGGATATAAACGTCTACATCTGTTTCCTCAATCCTATCTCTTTGATATGGTTAAATGTTCACTAATCCTTGTGTAGGGACCTCTCTGATTAGATTATTCATAACGGGAAGATTGGGGGCCACAATGTGCAAGAAAATCCTCCTTACTGCCATTGTACAATTTCATCTGATTTTTGCTGCTTGGTGATTGATGTGGAAGGTGCTGTGCTCCTTCAGTCTCCCCCCTATTGATATGCTTGCTACAAGGCCTGCATCACGGTCTCTTGGAGGAGGGGAGCTGAAATGAAAAGATGGCTATCTTAATTTTAATCCCCCCCCCCCCAACTTTTTCTTTCTGGTCAGACTTGTGAATTTTTTTCCTGAAAAATGAAAAACCTGCATGCTTGCTATTTAACCCAGAGCATATTGGTTCTGCTCAAGTTTGGTCCTGTGCATAGGATTTCAGTTTTGTATAAACCGGTCTGGCCATTGATCACCAAGTTGTCATGGATTCTGTTTGTAAGGCACAGAAATGTGAGAAATGCCGTGTGCATTTTTAGGGGCTCTTTGTGTGCAGATGCAGGGAGGCTGCAGACTGCAGCTGCTCTGTGGTGGAGGTGATATGGTAGAGGCAATATTGATGCAGCGCCAGCCCCTCCCTGACTCTGCACTGTTCCTCCTCTTCCCATTCCATAGCGATAGCTGCTAGGACTGGTTGCTAGGAGACCACATCCCAGGCACAAAGAGAGCCCAGCTGGTGCGGACTGGTCTGTCACTCACCACATCCTGTAGCGTGTATGGAAGTCAACTGTCTACGCAAGCCTCCGTTGAAAGAATCACCTGTCATGTTTTTTTTTTATATATCTATGTTTCTCCGCAGCTCCATCGCTGTGAACGAGTTCAGAGTGTGCATGTGTGCATGCATGTGTCAGGGCGAGAGACAAAAATGCCAGAGGGTTGGAGGACTTGGTGGGAGATTTAGAGGGCGTTGTGCAACGGTTTATAAAATGGCCACACTCGCGTCTTGCTTGCCACTTTTCCACTGAACATCGACTTTCCCATTCTCTGTCGCCGTGTAGACTTGAAAGACAACCTTCCCTTCTTTCTTTTTGTCATTGAAAAAAAAAATCACGCCCATTTTCCCCTCAAATGCTTGTGCTTTTCAGCTCAGTCTGGAAGGGTGGGGCGAGTGAGGCATCCCCCCCCCCCTTAAAGCAAATTGGGATCATTTAGTATTCACTGATGGAGACTTATTATTCCTTCGACCAAAAAAAAAAAGAGAGTAAATCCTAAATTTACTCTCATCACCTCTAAAGGGCACATTAAATCAGAGATTTTAGTTAATTGCTGGCGGCCATTTTATATTAATCCCTTTTGTTAAAAGTGGTTGACTCGTACAATGGTTCTGATTTTCAATGTATAAGAATTGGATTATCACAACAAGTGCATTTTAAAGAGGTTGTTAACTAATAGATGGTGAACTCACTTGTCATTGCAGCACGTAAAATAGGTCGAAATCTTATAATATTGTGCCAATTGTCTTTTTCTTAAACTATTTTTGATGCTGATGAGAGCAGTGCCTTGTAAGTGACCTTACTAGAGCTTTGCAGACTCATTATTCTGCCATGGTCTAGTTACAAGGTTTGCCAGTCTTTTTAAAATATATTTTTCTGAAAAGAGCCACAAAAGATGATAAATCGATTCTCTGAGAGCTCACGAGTCAAGCACTAAGTCGGTTATTGTCTGACAAAAGATTTTAATTCCGAGCGTATATTCACTTGGCTAGGAGACGGATATAAGCACGGGTTTAGGGCTTTATAACAAATGAGTCCATCAGGTAACGGGGAAAAAAAGCCTGCCTCTCCTTGGTTATCAGTGCTCATGATGTCTGCCTGCTCCTCGCCATGCAGCGGAGGCAGTTGTCATGGCAATAAGCTCTGCAGTGATGATTTCTGTCTATGACAATGGCTGTAATACGCTGAGTATGCTCTTTCCATTTGGTTCTACCTGCCTACTCTCTGCCCCTCACCCTCCGACAACCCACATCTCACACTCGACACGCTTATGCGCACACACTTGCAGAAAATGTGAAAGGGAGGGAGGAACACAGGCTTGCAGACATAACGAGAAGCATCTCAAATAGACATGTTAGCGAAAACACATCCGCTGCCCCCGCTCCCCATCCCCGTCCCTGTTCCTGCGTGTGTACCACATCAACAAGTGAGCACAACCCGGGGACAGTCAGAAACATAATTTAATAAGGCTAAGGCCACATCAGTCAGCTAAATGGCAAGCTGACTTCCTCAATGCGTATGGATGGGGTAGGGGGATTGGAGGCAGGGGGTTTGGGTGCGGAGGATGATATCAGGCACCAGCTGCTCCCTGTGACTGTGCAGATATTGCTGCCTGCCTGACACATCTGTGGACCAACTGCATCCGGTGCACTCCACACTAGCGCTTGGTTAGTGATTGGGGTGCAGAGCTCAGAGCTAGTGAGCAGGGTCATAGTCAGATAAAGAGAGGTCAGTGATTTTAAAAAGAAAAAAAAACACAAAATGCCCCTTATTGGAAGCATAATCTGGAACTGAGGTTTGACACTCCGTGCTGAGTTACAGTGGCTGTCGAAGGGCATTGATTGGACTGAGGGCATTTTCCCCACCCGGGCACTTGACGAATGAGTTCTGAATGACAAGGACTGTCATTATGTGACATGAAAGGTGCTTGTGCTTGGAGCCATCGGTATTTTGTGTATTTTTTTCCCCTCCGATAACGCTCAAACAAAATGGACTTCCCTGCTGTAGTTCCTTTTACAAAATGGATTCCATCTTTAAAGCTAAGGTATTGCTTCAGAGAGGTCGTGCGTGCCTGCTTTCAGGCCATGGTATGAGAAACGGTGTGCCTTTTTGGGAGCTATAACGGCTCTCTTGTATGCAGAGGCCATGTTATTGATCAGGTTTGAGTTTCTGCAGTGGTGGAAGAGTGGGAGTAGCCTCATGGGCATCGCAACAAACTCGGGTTCTAGCTCTGCTTCAGCCTTTTGTCTTTTCAGGAAATTCTCTTGTGTTGTCTTGCGCACAACTTGGTAATGTTGGTCCAAATAACATCCAGTGAAAAGTGACATGATAGTGGGATGGGGATGTCTTGTGTTTTTTTGTTTGTTTCACCTATGCACCCCTCCTTTTAGTTTTAAATTTGGCAACCATGGACTCCATCTTCTTAGGAGCCACATCCTCTTTTAACCTACAAAATAAGCCATGGTAGAAAGTGCTGTGATCTGCACTTTCCCACAGCCCATATCTCATTTTTGGGGCGGCTTTAATATTTTATATGGCAGTTTTAAGTTGTTTCATGATATCATAGCATTCGGAAAGTGTGCCCGTTCAAATTGAAGTAACCGCAATGGAGCCGTTGCTAGACAAGTGCATTCCCTTCACATGTTTCATGCAGCCGCCTGTGCTTCTAGCTGGTTAGATGAGACTTCAAGTTAACAAGAGTCAAAACACTGCTGTTAGACATTAAACGTTACTTCTGCTAAAAGATCAGTTAACACGATTGTGTCTCGGCAGAGGTGCCAAGAGACAGAAGGTACTTTGGGGGTGTCACCAGCTGTTCATTAATTCATGTCTGAGGATCCAAACTGAAACTCTGCTGTAAATGGTGAACAATACAATAAATATGGCCAACGTGTGAGCCATGTTTGGAGGAGGTGGTTGCTAATTACTTAACAGTTTTGGCCCAAGTAGAAAGCACTTGTCTTAAGTATCTGAGCTGAGTTGAAAAACTTCACAGTTTGTTTCTAAGACGACTGATTTGCGTGATTAAACTATACTAAAACCACAGTGGGTAACATGTAGTTGGCATTTACATCTTGAATTACGCAGGAATTCATAGCCCTCACCACTGCTTGAAATTAACACAGAAGTCTCTGAAGCCAGCTGGCACTGGTTGATCCAATTCCTAATGATTGAGGTCATTTGCCCAGACTTGGGTTCTGTTTGTGGTTCTGCATAAATTGTTCCAGCATATGTTCATGCACTTTCACTGTGACATATTACCTCTGTGGATGTATAACTGTGGGAGTTGTTTCTCTTCTTCAGCTTAATCTTCATAGCTGCCTCTAATAGTGGATGTCATACTTTCGGTTATATTACCTGTCTTAGAGGTTATATTTTGCACCTCATTTAGTTTGTACCTGCACCGGCTTTATTTTACGATTGCCTGGGAATCGATGCCATAAAAGGCGAACCATCTAAACTAATGTGCTTCAAACGTTTCTTATGAAGTAAACTGGAAGGATGTGGTTTGACTGCCTTGGAGGGAGGTCATAGAACTTTCCATCAGTTTATGGGGGCACTAATGTCCCCTATATTATATTAGTTGAAGGGGCAGTGCAAAGGAGCACTCCATTATTGAATTTTCCAAACCGCTACTATTACCACTCATGCAGCCTCTGTGGCCATTGGCCGTTGTGCAGAGTTGGGGGTAAAAGAACTTGAATAATTCAGTTGTTGTAATTGTTGGATCCCCATTTCAGATTCTGGTGGTGTTGGTGGTTTGGGGTTGGGGGTGGGGGGTGGTCATGTGGTCCTGACAGCTGGTGAGGCAGAGATTAGGGATGGGCTCGGTTGGACAGAGGGTGGTGGGCACCTGGAGTCTGGGAGGAGCCAGTCTCCTAGCAGGACACCCCAACCCCCAACACACACACGCGCACACATAAAAAGAGAGGGAGGATGGGAGAGAGAGATTTGGACATTGCGTATGTAATGTATATAGGAGCTTAGAAGTGTAACACTGTTTAAGACTGAGCTGAGAAAGAGGAATGCTGTCATGTTTTCTACTATTGTCCTTCCCTTAAACACTGTTACCAGGTGGCTCCGGTTGACTCAAGACTGACCTTTTCAGACAGAAGATGAACTTCCCTTTCCTAAACCTAAACGTTCTGGAGATGGCATGCCCTTTTCTGACCAAAGCCATGGTCCGAAAGGGACTGTGACCTTTCACATTTGAATGTAAATGGACGCAGGACCGAGTTGTTTATCCATAAAAAAGTCTGTCAAATTGTAGATAAAATTCTGGCCCAGAATTTGTCAGGGGGTTGTGGTGAGTTTCAACCCCCAGTATACCTCCAAAAAAGGATTTTCCAGACTTTTACTAACCACATGTATTCAAATGGTTTTCAGATTGAAATAAATATTTAACACTGATGTAAAGATATCGCTTTGGGCTTTTTGTATTGAATTTGCTGTGCGTGTAAACTGTGGGGTTATGCAACGGCGTTTGGGCGCAGTACCAGTTTAAGTTTTGTAAACAATGCATCCTCGTCATCGCAATGCAAAGATCTGTGTTAGTTTATCAATCCCTGTGGGGACATTTCATGTACACTTTACACCCCCCCCACTCCAAAGTGTGAGCCACAGAAAACCACTGCAGCTGGCAGTGATTCAGCATCTTGCTCAGGAAACACCATGAGGGTGAATACTTGCTTTCTTAGGGAAATGAACCCATGTTTTCCATTTTGATAGGTGGGCTCCCTAGACACAGTCCCACCATGCTGCCCATTGTTTCCAAAAGGCAGATTGGACAGCGAAAATACACAAACCTTGAGTGTATTCATCCAGGGAGTTTACAGCTGCCTGTCAGTGGACACTTACCACTCTAATAACCCCATGCTTGCTGAGGCCTCAGCCTTGTAAACATGGACGACCTCCTGCCATGGCCCCCAACCCCAGCTCAACCCATCTCATTACCTAGCAAATGCCACACAGCAGTTATCTTCATGAAAGTAGCTTATGTCTAATATCTGAATGAGGACTCAGAGAGAGAGATACTGTAATTCACGAGGATTGTGCATTAGAGTTTGATTATGGGAGTCAGACCTCCCTCTTCATACCGGCTCTGTGCCACATCTCCTCTCCCCTGCCTTATATCCAGGGAATCTTGTAGGACACAGAGAGGGTACAGCTGTTAGATGCCACGCCAGCGAGTCACCATCGCACACATTTAGCTTGTCTAGCAGTACAGAAAACCAACATGGCAGCTGCTTGGGTGGAGTGATCCAGAATTATCTGCAGCTCATAGTTTGGATGTGTGTCACAAAGGAGGCCATGGTGCATCCTAGCTATTCTGGCGAGCTTCCCAGTAGAGTATAAACTTAAGTACTTTGGTCCAGAGAGGCCAGGGGAGAGTCCTCTTCAGTGCTTCCCCTATATAAACCCAGCAGAGGCAGCCACCTTTGATAGAAGTTACCCCTGCTTGTAGAAACCCTGTATAAAACATGCAAAGGTAAAACAAAGAGAGGAATTGCATATCAACTTGAACATACCTAATGATAGTTCAGTGTTCACATCAGAAACATTTCAGTGTTCATGATAAACTGGCCCGAAAGGCCGCTGGGTCGTGAAACTCTGGTTACCTCTGGCCACACTGCTACAAGAAATTCAGGGGCAACATGGCTCCTTATTCAAATGGCTGTAATAGGCCTAATATAGCTAGTGACAGGGTCTATAGATTGGAGAGCTGAGGAGAAGGAGTGGCCAGAGACATCTGTCCACTAAGTAGGCCATATTGTGACAACAGCTGCTGTAGTGGGAAAAGGCCCTGGAGACGCCGGCCTTAACTAAGTTCAATCATTTATTCATTACAGGGGAGGTGTAACTTTATACTGGCGTTGAGTATAGGTGTCATTGTGTGTGTGTGTGTGCATGCCATAGTGGTTGTGTCTAGTGAAATGCAACTGTAGCCCAAACGTATGTATGTATAACACATAGTTGACCTACTTTTTTTTTGAAGCTCAATACTACCTTTGGTTAATGGACAAAGGATGTGTTTTCCCCAAAAAGACTCTGCTGCTGGTCATCAATATTTAAATTGTATTAGGTGTAACCTAATCATAGGTCTGCCGACTATTTAATTAGGATATCCAGACAATTTCAGAATTCCCTGCTGTATATTTTTTCCCATCATATGTAAATGGTAGTTAACAATGGCTTTTGTTGAAGCTTTAATTTTGTCACACCACTTGCACAACCTCACACTATGCAGCATTTCCAACTAAATACAGTAACTTTTCACCCCAACCAAAGCATGGGGGAACATCATTTTTTAATTCGTCCTAATTAATTAGCCCTGAATCAGCATTTCAAATGCACTTCATTTGAATATGAATAATAATAAAGTAGCGGAAAATGCCCTCTCGGGGCTTGAAAGCGCTTGGTTTCTGTAACTCGTGACTCTTTTGTAAGTCTTTTATCAATGCAATTTAACTTTGTGCATCCAGGAGTAGTCTTTCTCACTGTGGTAATGGTTTGGACGGTCCCTTTACATTTGCGGCCAACTGATGCCAGATTATCCGAGTTTTCAAGCGTTCTCTTTCTGAACTCCACAGGTGACCTGCCTGCAAGATTTCTTCGGTGAAGATGACGTCTTTATTGCATGTGGACCAGAGAAATTCCGTTATGCGCAGGATGATTTCTCTTTGGATGAGAACGGTAAGTTCAAGGACATTAGATCACTCCTCACATCACACTGCACAACTACAACAGTCTAATGACTAAAACTGATTAACTAGTTACCCATTGAGGTTCAGTTAATAAGCAGTTAGCATCCAGGCTCAGGTCCAACCACAATGTCCTGGGTTTGAATCCAGCTCATCAGTGTGTCGCATGTCATACCCTCGCTCCAGTTATTTTTTCTAATTAAGGAGAACTACCCGAAATTATTTTCATAGCAGGTAATTTTTATAAAGACATCAACACAAGCAGTTGTGGGGTTTTTTTGTGCATGTATTCTGTGTAAGCCATTGAGAATCTTTCTATGAAATTATTAATCATATAAGATTGTACAAAATTATTAAAAACACTTCGCTTCCTTTCTTCTCGGTTTAACTGAAAACTGTGTGAAGTATTGCTTAATTCAAAAAGAAAAATTCTACCTTCTCGAGTCAGTCATGGTACATTTTAATCAATACTACCACTGGTACACTAGGATGCTGAGGTTGCTCCACTGTTATTACACACTGTTTATTATGAAAGCACAAGATGGCAGCTTTGAAGCAGTAATTGCAAGTGAAGTCACTTTTACAATGCCAAAATTACACATCTTTCAGTTTGTATTTACTGTTTTTCAGACCAGGAGAGCTCAATTATTACCAGATACCTGTTATAAAAGGCCAGCAACCTGTTCTGAAACGATAACTTTGTGATATTAAGCAATAATTATAGCAATGATACAAACAAGACAGGAATTCATCTTAGTTTTTTTTGGCTAGCACCCGTATGCAGCTATGTCATCATAAACGTCATAGGCGGGAATCAGAAACTTTGTCTTTGGTTGAGATTGATGTTATTGGTTATTTGTCGAGAGCCATTCTAATTAAAGGCATTTAGTGTATGGCCATCCTGTTATAATCATACAAATAACTCACTTCAAGTGTTCTGGAATAGGAGAAAAGTCAAATATTGACATGTTATATTCACATTTGACAAGACAGTGTTTCTCAGTTCAGAGAAATGGACTTGTGGACTTGTAGTAGGCTTACGACCATGTACCCCGGGGCGCTCTGTGAGGGGTACTGCGGGAGTATGGGGTACCAAGGCAGTTGATGCGAGCCATCGGGTCCTTGTATAACCAAAGTGAGAGCTGTGTCCGCATTCTCGGCACAAAATCAAACATGTTTTGGTGGGTGTCCGACTCCGCCAAGGTTGTCCCTTGTCTCCGATTCTGTTTGTGATATTCATGGAGAGGATCTCAAGGCGCAACCAAGGTGAGGAGTGTGTCTGTTTTGGGAACCTCAGAATTGCATCTCTGCTCTTCGCAGATGATGTGGTTTTGTTGGCTTCATCAGAACAAGACCCCCAGTGCACACTGAGGCGCTTTGCAGCTGAGTGTGAAATGGCCGGGATTAGAGTCAGTACCTCCAAGGCCATGGTTCTCTACCAGAAAATGGTGGCTTGCTCCCTCTGGGTTGGGGATGAGTTGTTGCCTCAAGTGAAGGAGTTCAAGTATCTCAGGGTCTTGTTCACAAGTGAGTGTAGGATGGAGCGGGAGATTGACAGGCGGATTGGTGCAGCATCAGCAATAATGCGGATGTTGTACCGGACCGTTGTTGTGGAAAGGGAGCTGAGCCAGAAGGCAAAGCTCTCAATTTACCAGTCAGCCTTCGTTCCAACCCTCACTTATGGTCATGAGCTTTGGGTAGTGACCGAAAGGGTGAGATTGCGGATACAAGTGGCTGAAATTAGTTTCTTCCATAGGGTGTCTGGGTTCAGCCTTAGAGATGGGGTGAGGAGCTCGGACATCCGGCGGGACCTCGGAGTAGAGCTGCTGCTCCTTCATGTTGAAAGGAGCCAGTTGAGATAATTCAGGCATCTGATTAGGATGCCTCCTGGATGCCTTCCTTTGGAGGTTTTTTGGGCACGTCCAACTCGGGGGAGACCCCGGGGTAGACCCAGAACTTGCTGGAGAGACTAGATACCCAATCTGGCCTGGGAAGGTCTTGGGATCCCCCAGGAGGAGCTGGAGGGCATTGCTGGGGAGAGGGACGTCTGGAGTTCCCTACTTAGCTTGCTGACACCGCGACCTGACCCTAGAGAAGCAGCTGATGATGAGATGAGAGATGAGAAATAAGTTTGCTTACTAAGTATTATGAAAACTCGTGACACTAAACCCAAAGCTTAGATCCTGGTTTCTGACTTGCGTATCCAATTTATATCAAGTTTACAGTATATAATTGATACGTTTAAGATGTAGTTCATTTGGTGCTGTTTTAACAGAAAACACTGGTCTGTCAGGGGTCTCTCTTTGAATTTTGTTTGTAAGGAACAGATGTTTTTGTAGCGAACGGCTCATTGTTTATAGTGAGAAGATATGTATGTCTGTAAGGATGGGGGGGGGGGATTTGTGGGAGGGAGAGAGAAAAAGAAAAGACTGTTATCTGCAGCCAGCAGCAGGGATAGGGAGAGGTTTTGCAGCAGCCATTAATCTAGGTGGTGATAGGTTTGGGCCAGTTGATCCAGTGGTGCTGATAGGGTTAAGTAGTACAGGAGACGAGATGTAAAACGTCTCCTCTCACTGAGCCTCTCTGTTTCCCGTGGAGCTGAAAATGTTATTTTTAATGACGCAATCCGCTGCGTTTTCGCTCCACTATTGTCCCCTGCCTCCGCGTTGTACTTCCAACGCGCCGAACATATCGTGAATAAGAATGTCTCCTACACATTAAACATCTTCTGCAAAGGGCTGATTTGTCATTTGCAGCGCCTTTGCCGCCTCCCTGACTCCCTCCCTTTCAGTTTCTAAGTGGGTCTGGGGAGGATGGAGATGCCCAAGTCCCTATAACGATCCAGCCCCTTTCCTTATAGCCTAGTAGCCCAGTGGAACCAAACCTAAATTGGTCCACGTGGTCTATAATAACCCAAGGTCAGCAGGGTGATGCCGAACAAACTGGCATCAAGTCTAGAGCACAGGGCTGCCACTGAGCTGGCCTAGTTTGGGTGGACAGGGAAAGACTTTGCCATGCCGTACGGACATTATTACACAGGCAGCTCCTTTGTAATGGCGGTCACTCCCCATGCCTCGCAGTCAAATTCTTTTGTTTTTGAATGGCAAGTCTAAAAATAAATTTCAGTTCCTTTTGCTGAATTTTCACACCCTATACATGCAGGAGAATATAGATAAACGCACTTGGTAAAGAAAAAGAAAAAAAGCAAGTCTGGAGGTTTGTTCATATTGTATGTTCTGCTCGTTTCTACATTAAGAGCGGCGCTTAAAGTGGAGCAGTGTTCTGCACACACAGACCCCGGGCCACTCAGCAGGGATTGTACTGAGCAGACTAGACAAGCCGTCAGTCTGAAGTGTATTCGAAAGCAGGGTGACGTGCCGCACAAACAACGACGCCTGAGTGTGCGTGTCTGTCTGATTCCACCAGTGTGTGAAGGTTAAGAGAGGGAAGAAAGACTCTGTGAGGTCTCGGGGGACGGAGGGAGGACAGATAGTATAATTAGCCGAGAGAGAGACGGAGGGAGAGCGAGAGAGAGAGTACAAACGGAGGGTAAAAATGGGGAGGGAGGGGTAAAGATGTCTGGGTTCTGTCTACCCTGATTAATACAGTGACCCAGAATAAACTACACCGCAGCATACATTTTTGCATGCGGTACACACCAGTTCGCCGCCACACATTTGCATTGAATCGACTGGCCGCCGATCAAAAGACTGTGGGAGACAAATGTAGAAAAATCAAGGGAAATAAAACCGGGGGGAGTGGAATAGGGCATCAAAACTATGAACGACAACGATCGCATGGCTTTAATACCGGAACAGGGCTGTGATGTGCACTGTTCCCAGCAAGCAGTGCAGTGCAGCATAGAGCAAGAATGAAGCTTATTGCTGCAGACATATCTTTGTACAGTTTTGCCATGAATTAGAGTGATCAGCTCTCATCAGTCTCTTTACTGAGAACGAAATTTTATGACGGCCTGTGAAAATGTCTTTTTTCTTTCATATCCAATCATTTTGATTACAATTATTTTGATTAACTATGTGTTTTGGACAGGAATGTGCCAGCCACACACAGCTCCTCACATGGGAAGTGCAACAAAACCGCTTTCTTTTTCTTGTAACTGTGTGTGTGTGTGTGTGTGTGTGTGTGTGTGTGTGTGTCTTTCTCTCCACAGAGTGCAGGGTGATGAAGGGACCCAAAGCTCAGAGGAATTCAGCCAAAAGTCCCGGCCCGGTCAGGCGCAGCAAGTCTCCCACTGAATCGAGTGAGCCCATGATTATCTGAAAGCACACTTGCTTGTCTTCTCGTTGACGACAAACGGGCGTTCGCTTAGTTCTGTCATTCAAATCAACGAACATCGCTCCGACACAACAAACTGGGCGTGTGCAATGCTCGGGGTTTTAATGCTCTTTTATGTGATATAAATATATAATATATAAATCTGTGCACATGTACGTAGGAATTTTAGTGAAAATGTCGAGCTGATTTTTTTTGCAGGTTCGAGTCCGTCACTGAGAGGCTGAATTCAGAAAGACACATTTCACATCTGCGGGGGAGCAATCAAAAACAAAGTGCACACACTGCGTCTCACAAGATAATTACATTATCTTACATTTGAAAGGTGATAAGTCTAACTTTGGGGCATCGCACTAGTTTTACCTATCCATTTTTGCTGTTCATATCCGACATCAGTCAAAGTAGCACATAGTCAATTTAATGGGTATATGATTTTTTTTTTCAATTGATCAATTTGCATGGTATGTGATTTTGCTCTTTTTTTGTTCTTTTCTTGTTTTTCTAATTTAATTTTTTTTTCTCGCACATTTGTTTACATCTCTAATCGGACTTGGACAGTCTGGGATTCGACAAAAGGGTGGAGTAGGAGCTTAAAGCTTGCTTCTTTTTATTGTTGTTGGTCTGTGCACGGGGCCCACGAAGTAAACCGTTCACTGGGGGTCCAGGGGACAGCGACCCCTAATCCCAGCACAACGCCTCATAAAGGCCCAGTACACACAGCAGAATGGGGACGCCTGAAATCCCGTCTGTGTTTATTGAGGGTAATCTAAAGAGATTAAGGACCCCAAAATGTTATTACTGCAGATGCATTAGTCATTTCATTTACATCAGTTGGAAGATGAAAGGCAAACAAAGGTGGCGGAGGGCCATAAACACCTCTCGGATGTTTGTCTGTTAACATCTGCCATGTTGCCCACTTTTTATTTATGAGCTGGGACTGACAGACATACCGCAGGGAGAAGAAATGCACCAACTAACTAAACTGCTTATTTCTTGTTTTAGTTCAGTTTGACTGGAACGAGATGTAGAGATTTTTAATCAAATTAACTCATAATTTGAAGAGAGCAAGGAATGGACAGGGTGATGGTCAAGGCTGCTGGGGGTGCTGAAGCAACCAGTGTGGCATGGACTGGAGTGAGGGGGGGGGGGCCATGACCCAAAAGGTGTTCTATCATGTGTACATGCAAATGATTTTACTTTGACCTTTGGGCAGTTGGCTGGCAGTGGGTTGCTCCCCTATCCCGATATATAAGTTTCACTCCACTCCACATCCTGTGTGGCAGGGACCTTTGTCCTTGCAGGACCTGCTGACTGACTTTCTCCTTTAATACTTATGCAAATACTCATGGGAGATGGCCTGGCCTTTAGGATGGCAGACTGAAGGGCCAAGCAGCTGCTGGGGCCATAATATAGAAAGCATTAACCACCCCCGCATTGACAGGGGGTCCATAGCGCTGCCAAGGCCAGTAAGGTGACAGTGTCTTCCCAGAGGATGCTGTTTGAGTTGTCTCACAGGGCTAAGTTGTCTGGGAATGGAAATGGGAAATAGTGGTGGAAAGAGTTTACCAAACAAAAGGTCATTTAAAACAGTTTTCACACTTTTTGCCCCTATTTAAACACTTAGACTGCCCCTCATTATCATAAGCAGAGGAACAAAACATCACACAAGAGTGGGATCTCAGTTATTTCACAACACATTTGATTTTTAAGTACTTTATCTGGTTGCTGAAGTTTTGGTATAAGAAAAGTCATCTTTCATTGTCTAATAAAAGCAGGTGTATGTACCCACACTTATGTTTTAAACTGGAATCATTGCTGCTTTTTTGGCATTTTGTCTTTTTTTTCCCATCATGTTTATTTTTTAAAATAAAAGCCATATATTTATACAACGTGTGCATGTTTCCACTCAACCCTTTTCTGACCTTCTTTTAAACAATCGTCTCATTTGTTTTTAAACCTCAGCTACACTACAAACTGTTGGTACTTCTAGTTCTGAACCCCAAAATACCTGCAGCTGAACCAGAGAGAAAAAATAAATAAATAATATATTTTTAAAAAATCCTCCTTCCACAAGAAGTCATACCTGCAAGTGATGCCCACTTGAGAGGATGGAGAATGACCTCAGATCTCCACCTGTCAGTCCTGGCTAAGAAACAAGTCTAAGTAAACTAAATGGCAGGAGACAAACCAATGCATTCTAGTCTCCCTTGTGCCTGGTTGTATCTCCTGGCCTCTACCAGCCACCTCAAGTGCACCACCGCTCTTTGAAAAGCTGAAAGGCAAGTGTGCTTGGCAAGGCATCGAGGGTGTAAGAGCCCACGTTTGGTTGGAGAGCAGCCACAATGCTAGAAAATAGAGCGTTTTACTAAACCAGCTGCAGAACAAGAAGTTTCCACCTGCAGATCCAGAAATCAGACGCACGGTAATGGAGCTCCTCCTATGACAATTTTGGAGGAGATTTTGCTGCTAACAATGTGGTTTCGATTGGGCTTAGACCTTGCCTGGGCATTACAATTAAGTTAAACCATGTTAGGATGTCGAGATACAGTGTTAATCTGCAAAATCAATCTCCAAATTACAATGATGCAAACTTTATAAATCGTTTGTAAGTGGTTGCTAACTACTTTATTAGTGGTCAACAGGGAATTCATGTATTAGGTCGGTATTAAGTTGCTAACAAAAAAAAACTTTGGGGTTTTCATAAGGAGCCTGCAGGGTCGGTCTCCATCGAAATTCTCTTCAAAACCACGGGATTAGATGAAGACGGTAAAATCATTAAATGGCTCACTAACCTTAATCCTGAACCGAAGCTCTGTAACTCGTAGTTGGAGACTAGTATTGATAAAACGTGGGTCCTGAACCTGGCAACTCAAAAAGTATTGAGTTGTAACATTTTGTTACTGGTTTGTAATGCATTAAAATGAGTTAATATCCATTTATAAAGTAATTAGTAACACTTATAAACCCTTTATAAAATGTGCTTTATTGTAAAATGGAACCCAAATCCGTGTCACATGAGCTGCCCCAAATTTTGGTGTCTTGGTGAGATGACGAATCTCTGTCCTCTTAGTTGGCGGGCTTGGAGAGTATTATTTATGTTTAAAATTATTCATTTTTAGATCATAGGGATAGTAATTTCAAATTAATTTCTAGGCTAATTTATTTGTTTGAAGAAGTTTTATTTTCTTGGAAATGCTATTTCATTCTGAATCCCAACTCATTAGTCTGGTTTAGTTGGCGGTGCCGTTTGTTGAGATGAACTTGGTGGCATTAGTCCTGGTTAACAACAAAGCGTCTTGCACACTGTGTTTTCAATGCCCATTGGCACAAAGTTACACTGGCCATCTGGCTCATGGGCTTTGAAAATCTTTTTATCTGTTATACACAAAAAGTCTTTAAAACATTTAGCTCACAATGTACATCACATCACACCACTGAGATGTAAACACAATGTGCCACACAGGAGGGATCCTAGCAACCTGGCAGGATGGAGAGAAGTGAATAAAATGTCATCTAGTAGAGAGGAACAAACAGTCTAGTCAGCCACCTAGATCCCCCCCACACACACACACACAAACAAAACTGTCTGCATTGCTGCCAAGTGAGGCCATGGCTCAGGGATGACTTACCTCTAATGCCAAGGAAAGGTTGCAGGCTTCTCTTAACATACTGGCTAATCCACACCCTTCTTTGTTTACCTCTTGTTCTCTCTCTCTCTCCTTCCCCTCTGTCAACTTCTCTCCCTTCCCTCCCCTTCTCCCTCTTTTTCTTCTTTGTATGGGCTCTTGCAGCCAATGGGACAGGCTCCAGCAGCCAGCTCTCCACCCCAATATCCAAGCATTCCCCCACTTCTTCCACCCCTACAAGCCCAGGCCTCAGCCGCAAGCAAAAGGTACCTATACCTCACCGACGCCGACCCTCTCCCCCGCTCCTACCCTTCCATCTTCCACCACCCGCCTCCTCACTCTTCTGCTCAATCCTGTTATGCCCCCAAAACGCACGGTTATAAATGTGACTTTTGCTCCCTCCGTCTCTGTAGGATCTGTACCTGCCCTTATCTCTGGAGGATGACGATTCTCTCGGTGAATCCATGTAGACTCTCCTCGCAGCTGAAGCCTGCCTCCTTTGGGCCTGACAGGCAGAAGTATTTACCTCTGCTGCGTGCCCCCCCCCCTTCACTAACAGTGCCACCTATCGTCTAGGAGGATCACTCTCGTCTCTCTATGAAGGCCTTAGCCACCAGGGCTATGTCACCATTTGCTGCTTGAGAATTACACAGGCAAACCTCTTTAAAATCCCTTTGTGGCAAAAAAAAAAAAAGGAGTTTGAACAGCAGTATTGTCAGTCGGCATTGCTCTACAACACGTGAAAGTAAGCTGCTGTTTTAAGAGAGCACAAAAATTCACCACTAATACAGGTCCAATGATGAGATTTTCTTTTGTTACTTTCTTCGCAATATCCGCAGAACAATTCCAGGCAGCAAATGGAACTTTTTTTTGGGGTGTACTGGTCAGAACTGACTCAAGTTTTGAATCACTTGTATTCACAATGTTGCTTTGTTTCCTCCTGTCTTTCTGCCCTAGGGTGTAAGGTGTGAATAGTAATGGTACCTTCTTTTTTTTTTGGGGAAGACCGCTAAGTTGGGGAAGGTCTTTCTCATCTGCTGTAAATACTGTGTATAGCTATCATAACATCGTCGCCCAGTGTCCACAACTGTTCTTCCATAGCATCAGTACAATGTCTGTCTAACGGTCACTCAGCATTATACAGGGTATTGTCAAAATAAAAGAAAAACCAAAATGAAGCCCCACCACACTTGGGTTGATGTGTGGATTGCATTTCCTGGCATGGACTTTACGCAGTGATCCCAAACACGGGTGAGCAAACTCGTATTACTACTAATATATCGATCCCCGCTTATTACCAGCATCATTTAATGCATTTCTTGGTGGATGGATTTTTCCCCCACCATATTTTGTGCCCTTTTTGACCTATAAGGCACCAATGATTAACAAATATTGAGCCTGGCGTGGTTGCTATCCCATAAGCCAATGCCTTCGCAGTATGAACGTACGCTCCCTATTGAACAAACAGCCAGGCGACTGCTATGCTGCATGTAAAAATGCCCCCCCCCCCCCCCAAAACCATCAGGAACATGGAATGCCACCATGTTGTGTGAAAGGAATTATTAGTACTGACGTTTCAATCCCACATCACCGTTTGGGAAAACTTGATATTGGTGTTTCCTCTATTTTGACCCTATGCATACATACATAATAGGCTATACATGGTACGTATATACCCAATGTACTTTAGGTTTTTCACATTCTGCAGTGCATGGTAGTATTAAATGGTTGTTAAACCACAGGCATGTAATAAGCTGAATTGGAAGACCTTATAGTGTGGAAAAATAACCAAAGGCCAAGGATTTGACCCCTTTGGAAACAAACACATGTGCATCCATGAATTGACTGAGGCTGAATAAATCTTATCGAGGCTAAATAAGCCTCATGTCCCTTCTGCTCTTTGTAACGGATTCTACCGAGGCTAGCGGCGCAATAGGTTTATTATATCTCGCAAAATATGAGTAAAATCCAGAGAGAAAAGTGTCAAAGCCAAAGTATGTACTGGGATGAGAGATATAGAGATGGGGAAAAGTATGTAATTTTATTATTTGTAATGTTCTGTAAATGCTCTGGCGGAAACACATGGCGATTTATGCATGTTACTCGCGTCGAAAATAGCATCAGACTAGACCACAGTCACCCATAGCAGTTAGATTTTTCTAGCAGGATCCTAAACAGTAGTGAGGCTTCTCATATTTTGCATGGCTCAACATAGCGCTTCGAGACCACAGTTTTCAGATAGAGGGACGCGGGGAAAACGAAGGCTGTCTCAATCTACGTGCAGGTTGTAAAATCTTGTAAACTTTTGAAACTTATAAAGGGGGTGACCCGTTTTGAGATTTTTTTCTCCAGATCTTCTCTCCGTCAAATGAACCGTCACAACGAGGAGTGGTACTTTTAATCTAGCCTCTTTTGTTCTGCATATTTTTTTGATCATTTCCCCCATGCCAATAGTTTCGATGCGCGTCTCACTCGTCTGCAGGGAGGGCTTTCTCAGATTTTTTTTTTTTAGCAGGGGGTCAAGCCTGAGATGTGGACTACATGAAAGCACAAGGCAGGGAGCTACTTCTCATCACACTGGCCGTCATGCGCTGTCTTCTCAACGCAGATGACAAAACGCATCAACTACCGCTATTTTTTCTTTCCCCAAAAATTTTACGATTAGAAAACGTTGCACGCTTTGCATACTTTAAAATGACATCTATGCATTTGGATTTTCTCAGAACAACACACCAATGAAAGCCACTTCTCTTCTTCAAGGGATCCCCACTGACATAAGATAGCCTAAAGGGAGGGGAACCACTAAGTTCAGTTGCAATGATGAATTTTGCTTCGGTTATTCCATCGTGGTGCTGCAACAGTCTGAAGGTCATGATATATGTCTGGTGACCCCCCCCCCCCACTGTTTGGAGAAGCTTTGACTTGCTGGGCCCATTAGCTAAATTTGACCCATACAAGAGTCATCAGGGTCTGTCAGTTGCACCCGTCTCCTGCAGGGAAACACTACGATGCCAGAACAGCGGCTAACATCAGCTAACCCAACAGCAGGGCCCACTCTCACCTTACGGGAATCAGCTTTTGTACAAAACACCCATTTGTAGTCATTTTTAAAAAAAACAAAAACAAACAAAAAAAAAGTTTAAAAAAATCAGCTCTGTATAACCTCACAAGCTGTTCGATATCTTGTCTCTTTTCCCCTAAATTTTCTACTGCTTCTAACAGCTCTACAGTGTTTAACAAACATTAACGGTAAATGTCAGTCGTTTTGTGTGACCCCCCTCCCCTACCGCCGCCATGTAAGATGGATGGTGTAAAATCTTAATTCATCACCTACAGTGGTGCCTTTTTTTTTAGATGACTGTCTTTTGATAAAACATGAAATGGGAAAAAAAACTTAAAGACGTGTTATTTGTTAGGAAACTGTTTGTAAAACATTTTTTCAGTGTCTTGAATGAGGAGAGCTCCCTTCATACTTTGTTTTGTAGAGTTACGGGACACTTTATCTCAGTGTGAAACCTGCTCCCTTCCTGTCCTCTCACATACAGTACAGCACCATGTTCGCATTTTTCCGTTGAATGAATGACATTTTTCCTTGGGAATTTACGATGTCTTTTTTTAAGTGGTATTTTGCAATGTCACAGTGGCTTGTTTCAGTGCTTCATGTATTAACCGGTTAATCCTTTTGCAATTAAAACAGTTGTACTTCACCTCTGCCTTTAGAATTCTTTCCAATAATAACCAGCTCAGTTTTGCCATTGCTCGTCCATGGTTCATGCCTTATATTTGTGTTTCTTTGTTACATATCTAATGATTCAGATACAAAAAACAAATTCATAAGTTGAGCTGTTTTTGCAGAGGAGCAGCTCAGATGGTGTGTGTGTGTGTGTGTGTGTGTGTGTGTATGTGTGAGGAAGATCCTTAAGATCAGCTGGGAGGATAAGCACACTATCTTCACCGGCCTTGAGGAGGCCAACATGCCTACTATAACCGCCATCATCGCACACGTCCTCTGCATGTCTGACTCTCGCCTCCTGAAACAAGTCCTTCACTCTCAGCTCGTGACAGGACGCCATGTCCCTGGAGGACAAAGGAAGCGACATAAAGATAACATCAAGGCCCACATCAAGAGGTTTGGCCTCGACCTCCAGAAAACATGGAGGCCTGGAAACTGGTTGTCCGTGAGGGTGCTGGGCGCTCCAACCATGACCTCCACTGTGCCGCTGAAAACAAGCACGGACTCAGAAAGGAGCAAAGGCCCAAACCACATCCTCAACCGCTGCTTCACACCCTTGTGCACATTGACCCAAAATATGTGGCTCCAGGATCGGCCTCTACGCCGACCTGAAGACCCAGAAGGACCCAGAGGGAGGACGGACAGTCAACCGTGAGTGACTGCCGATGATGATGATGATGATGTTGTTGTTTGTGTGTTTGTGTGTGTGTGTCTTAGATTTCCCCCCCTTCTCCCCAATTATATCCGGTCAATCACCCGACTCACTGCTCCACCCACTGCTGAGCCGGGGAGGGCTGCAGACACCATACGCCTTCCCTAATACATGTGGGGTCGCGAGCCGCTTATATTTCACCTGACAGTGAGGAGTTTCGCCAGGGGGACGTAGCGCGTGGGAGGATCATACTATGCCCCCAAGTTCCCCCTCCCCCCCAAACAGGCACCCCGACCGACCAGAGGAGGCGTTAGTGCAGCGACCAGGACACATACCCACATCTGGCTTCCCACCCGCAGACACCGGCAATTGCGTCTGTAGCGACGCCCGACCAAGCCGGAGGTAACAGGAGGATTCGATCCGACGATCCGTGTTGGTAGGCAGCAACAGACCGCCATGCTGCCCGGACGCCCCTGTGTGTGTGTTCGGTTCAGGTAAACGTTCCACATCCTCAAGTTCATGGGAACTGGGAGTCTCTTTTGTAAAGGTTTATTTATGCTGTTGATTAGCAAAATATTTGAACTGAAATGCCGCATTGAAAGCTTACAGGTCGTTTCAAACTTAAGCTTCCGCTTCCGGTGTGGGAAGATGGTGGCGCGAACTTAAATTTGCGGGCCTCACCCATTATCGTCCACGCAGTGCCTTTGTCCACGTCTTCGTGTGACGGCTGGGAGAGCTCGGTCTGCTGCGTCCAGTGGGTCCAGCCCGTGCAGACGGGCAGTTCCGGAACGCCGAGGGCGGTCTGGCGGCAGCCTCGCCTAGCCTTGGCTGTGTTTTTGGCGTCGTCGTGTGGAGTGCGGGAGGTGTGTCGAAGGTGTCTGGCTGGTGTTTTGTTTGTTGTTTTAAAATGAACGGACCGAGACCTTTTCTAAAGTCACGCCGAAGCTTTTATTATCCCACACGCCACACTCCGTGTTCGTACGTCCTGACCTCTGACCTCAGCACGTCACCAGCCTGCAACATAACATCTAGGATTCTGGGTAACGCAGTTCCTAACAAAGGCATATTAACAAAACATCTTCCCGTAAAAAAGTCTTTCCTTAAGGATGAACAGTATGAAAGCTCTTAAAATACAATACACTTAAATAACTTTTTTTAACATCTCAGACATTTCAATTAATCTGTCCGGTTTCGTAATAATGCTCGTCTGTCTGCTGCATGTTTCAGCAGATGTTTTGACCTCAGGACCTGCGGCATCTGTTTGCTTCGGTAAACCAGAACAGACCTGTTGATTGCTGGCATGTCCCACTGCGTCTGTAGAGGCGTTTTCAAAGGTGTCACTGTTTTTGATTTGGCTCTTGTGTTTTGAGCAGACTTCGACGATTGCGTCTGAAGATCTGTCCTTCTTCCGTCCTCACAGCGAATGACCTTGGACTTCTTGAAGAACGGTGGCTCTCGTACTCCGTCCATCAGGATCCTCAATCCTGACTGCATCATTACTATAGAGTGGTGGAAGCTGCTTGGCTGTCTTGTCATAAAATGACTTCTGCTTCATCTTTTGTTGCTGTAGCTTTTGTTCCAGTTTGGGATGTTTCTTCTGATTTGAGTAGCTCGGCAGTGTGGTGCGCAGCTTTCTATTCATCAGCAACTCAGCAGGTGATAGTCCACACTCAAGTGGTGATGCTCTGTCGCTGAGCAGAGCCAGATAGGGGTCTGTCTCGCTGTCAGCAGCTTTCTTCAGGAGCTGTTTGAGAATGTGGACGCCTTCTCAGCTTTTCCATTTGACTGTGCATATGGAGGACTAGATGTCACATGCTTGGAGTCATACTGTTCTGCAAATTTCTGCCACTCTGTGCTGGTGAAGTATGGTCCGTTGTCACTCATCGCTGCGTTTGGCATGCCGTGTCTGGCAAAACATTGATTTTGTGTGTGTTATGACACAGGTTGACGATGTGTTTGACAGCAATGCCATTTCAGGAAAGTTTGAATAATAGTCAATGACCACTAAAAAGTCTTGACCTTTGAGAAACGCTTTGGTTTTCTTGTTTCCGTGTTTCCGACATACCTCACACCTGCTTATCAGTCTCTCAATGTCTTTATTAATTCCAGGCCAGAAGACTGTCTCTCTCGCCCTCCTTTTGCGCTTCTCGACACTGAGATGACCTTCATGTAGTCTTTGTAGTATGTCCTGTCTCAATTGTTGTCGGATGATGATTCTGTTTTGCTTCAGCAACAGTCCATCAACAACACTCAGTTCACCTCTGATGTTGTAGAACAGTGGACAGGAACCTGCAGGCCATCCATTGTTTATGTTATCAATGACACGTTGCAGCTCTGTGTCTTTTGCTGTTTCCTCAGCTATTTGTCTGAACTTTGTGTCTGATACAGGAAGCGCAGCAGACACCATGTTCACATGACCTTGACCGTCCTCCTCGGTTATACTCATACTTTTCCCTGTGGGTGCTCGTGAGAGTGCGTCGGCAAGGATCAGGTGCTTTCCTGGCATGTAGATGAGCTCAAAGTCATATCTCTGCATTTTCATCATGAGCTATTGAATTCTTGGTGACATTCAGCTTCTTTTTGATGATGGCAACTAGTGGACAGTGGTCTGTCTCTACAGTGAAGGTGGGTAGGCCATATTGTATGTAGTCGTGGAACCTTTCTTGGCCAAACACTTTCTAGGCCAAACACCCAGGCATTCTTTTTCTATCTGAACATATCGACACTCGGTCTCTGACATGGACCTGGATGCATAGGCCACTGGTTTCCAATGCTCACCTTCAGCCTGTAAGAGTACTGCACCAATTCCGTCCTTAGAGGCATCAGTTGATATTTTCACCCTCTTCATCGGGTCAAATAATGTCAGCACAGATAGAGTTCATCTTGTTTACAAAGGAAGCTGAATATACTGCTGAATGGGAAAGGCAAGCCTCATGAGCTAGTCTTGTGGATTGCAGCAACATTATGGATTTAACTAAAATTGGTATGATCCAGCTTCAGAACCCTACT